>NC_142699.1:44776227-45076227 GCF_029339155.1 Prunus mume
ATGAGATCTGTCCAGAAATTGTGTTTTAATTTCATATTTCATATGTGAGGATTTTGATTCCCTTTTACATAACTTCACTCACATATGGTCGAGGAGAGACCACACCTTAGGATCTGAGTGAAAATTTGAGTGATATCTGTGAGGACTAGAGTTGAAGCAATTTCTATCTTTGGAATTTGAGTATGGTGTCTTTGAAGTCATGGGACATGGAGTAATTATTTCTTTTTACACTATACTTATGATGTGAATCTTTGAAGTGGCAGACTAGTGGTTTGAATGTATGACTAAGACTCCATTGGTTCTTATTAGTTTGCTATAAGTCTGCTTTAACCAATTTGCTTGCATGTATGCAGATGTTTGTGGGCGTCATCACTGTAAACCCTCAAGAGACACAACTCCTCCTACTAGGGACACCTAGGGGTTTAAAGGCTTGTTGCACATGCTTAGTGCAATCATTTAACCAGCGAAAGTGGTCTAATTAGATTTTATTGTCCTATGTGTTTTTAGTTTCAGTTTTGCTCGAGGACTATCAAAAATCAGGTTTGGGGGTATTTGATAACTCATATATTTATACATTTATACCCTCCATTTCTAGTCTATTTGTGATGTTTTTGAGTAAAACTTATTGCGTTTTACCCTATTTTGAGTTAGTATGCAGTTGCATCTACTTTAGGATCAAGTTGAAGGCAAAAGAAATGAAAACATGCCATTTTTGGAGTTGACCCTTGTTCAAACGTGGAAACAAGTTTCGTTACCTGTTTTGAAGTCCAAGTAAAAAATCCAAGGCGAACCTGGCTTGTTTGAAGACTAAGAGCAGAATGGGAAAGTAATGGGGATTTCTAGCCTGATTTGGAGATGCCAAAATAAGGAAAAAATGTGCAAAATAAAGGCTGATTTGTTAGGATCTCTTTGGAATATCTTGCAGCCTCTTTTACCCCATAAAAACTTGCCTTTTAGCCACTTTTACAAACCCTATTTATTTTGAACGAATTTCACAACCCCAGGGGACTACTCTCTTTTTGGTTATTCTCTCCTTTCATACACACTAAAATCCTAGCCGTCCATATCTTTCCACCATCAGGACTCATCGTAGGAGGCTGTTCTTGAAGAAGTTCAACATCAAAATTGGTTTTACTTTGAACGAATTTCACAACCCTAGGGGACTACTCTCTTTTTGGTTATTCTCTCCTTTCATACACACTAAAACCCTAGCCGTCCATATCTTTCCACCATCAAGACTCATCGTAGGAGGCTGTTCTTGAAGAAGTTCAACATCAGAATTGGTTCAAGGGTTTCCTCTTATGAATTTATTTTCACTCATGTTGTTTATTTTATTTTATTCTCTATGAACATGATGTGTAACTAAATTCATACCTAGGGATTTTGATGTAGCCTTGCAACATTGATCCATGTTTCTAAGTTAAAGTATTCAGTTCATTAATCTGCTTCTTGTTTCATTCACTGAAGCTATTGTTACATTTGTTTGTCAATTGTAATGTTTGATCACCATTAGGGTTGCCTATAGATTATCTGGACAAGGTTATAGTAAACATCATGCTTAATCTTGGTAGACATGTGAATGAATGAAGAGAATGCTATGCAAACATCCTGCCGTGTGTTTTTGTTGGTTCTTTAACGTTTTCTTGCATGCTAATGACTCTTAACTTGGAACCAAAGTTGAACATCCCAATTAGGTTTCAAATTAGGAGAATTTGATCAAAACCACACATCATATGGCTGATCATATATATGTAAAACGAACTCTGGAAACAGGTTGGTAGTTGAATACGGTTTAACTTTGTAAACATGGAATTGGTTTTTGCATTGGTGAATTCGAAATCCCTGGTCTCATCCCTATTCTTCCTACATCAACATCTCATTCATTGCTACATTCTTCTTGCATTTTAAGTTATTTTTCATTTACAACACAAACTACTCTCAATTTGTCACTTTCATTTTTAGTTAGGGTTCTGTCAAAACTAGTAATTTATAGAGGTCCAATCGGTCCCTGTGGTTCGACACCCTTACTTGTACCGCTATACTAATCATATATTGGCACTCGGAAGGAACACAACACACCCACTTGGTGAAATAGTCTGTAGCTACAATGATAAAACAATGCTGCTTGCTACTCGCTAGATAGATTTTGCCAATGAGATCCATTGCCCATCCTCTGAAAGGCCATGGTTTTACTACTGGGTTCATGGAAACTGAAGGAGCCTACTAGATTGGGCCATGCCTTTGACAAGCCTCACATCCCTTGGAATAGTCAATGCAATCTTTCATCATAGTTGGCTAGAAGTACCCGTATCTTCTGATTAACCAGCACATCTTTCTTCCACCTTGGTGAACTCCATAGATTCTTTCATGAGTTTCTCCCATGACTTTCATGTATTCTTTCTTTCTAAGGCACCTTAGAAGTACCTCATCCTTGCTCTTTTGGACCAAATCTCCATTCCACATAAGGTAGTTTAAAGCCATGATTCTGACTCTCTTTTCAAAGGGCAGGGTTGGATATTGCAAGTAATTTATGATAGGATTTCTCCAATCATCTTTAGTGATTATGGCAGAATTGACGTCTATTCCCATCCCTTTGGTCAGAACAGATGGTAGACTCTTCTTCCCTACCTTGATGATCCATTGCACACAGTCTTCAGGCATTTGTATACCTGTTGCCACCTGAGCCAATTCATTTGCTGCAAAGTTCTCTTCCCTTGGGATGTGCTCCCAAGTAGCTTCTCTGAATTTTGTCAGAAGGTTTCTGGCTGCCACTAGATAGACAGCTAAAGAAGCACTCAAGCACTTGTATTCTCTAGCAATTTGTTTTAAGACAAGCATGGAATCTCCCAGGATCTCCACAGATTAGATTCCTAATTCCACCAACATTTCAAGTCCTATAATTAAAGCTTCATATTCAGCCCTGTTGTTGGTGCACTGGAAGTCTAACTAGAATGAATAGCAATGTCTGATTCCCAATGGTTCCTCCAAAACAATCCCTGCCCCAGAAGCTATATCAGTTTTTGATCCATCAAAATACAGCTTCCAAGGTGTGAGATGAACTGAATAGATAGGATTGTTAAGACAAGTATGAGCTCTAGTTAGCAGGTCTACGTTTGCTATGTCCAAAGAGTCCATGTTTTCAATCTCTTCTCTTGGACGATCTGCTAGGAAATCTGCCATAGCTTGTCATTTGACAGCTTTCTGAGGAACATATCTGAAACAAAATTCTATTAAAGCCAGAGTCCATTTTCCAATTCTGCCTCTCGACATTGACCTTATTAGCATGTATTTGATTAAATTTGTCTTAGCAATGATGTAGATGGTGTATGGTAACATGTAGTGTCTGAGTTTCACAGTAGTGATGTACAAGGCTAGACAAAGCCTTTCAATTGCAGAATATTTCCTCTCTACTTCTATCAGAGTTCTACTCAGATAGTAGACTGTCTGCTCCTTTCCTTCCTTGTTATTCTGAACCAACAGACTCCCAATGGACACCTCTGATGCATAAACATAGAGTTTGAGTGGTATGCCTTTCTTTGGCGGGGACAGAACTGGTGGATTTGAAAGGTAATGCTTGATTTCCTCAAAAGCATGTTGATGCTGCTCCTCCCACTTAAATGTCTGTTCTTGCTTCAACCTTAACAAGGAGAAAGGTTGGATTTTTCCTGCATAATTGGATATGAATCTCCTTAGAAAATTAATTTTTCCTAGGAGACTCTGCAATTCTTTCTTGTTTCGGGGTGGTAGAGCTTTATGATGGATTTTGCTTTATTTTTGTCAACTTCTATGCCCCTTTGGTGGACTAAGAAACCTAAGAAATTCCCTGCTTGAACTCTAAAAACACATTTTTTGGGATTCATCTTCAACTTATGTTGTCTCATTCTTAGGAATGCCTTTCTTAGATTTGATACATGATCTTCCTTCTCTGGGGATTTAACACCACATCATCTATGTATACTTCCAGAGAATGTCCTATCATATCATGGAAAACAGAATTCATTGCTCTTTGGTAAGTAGCTCCTGCATTTCTTAAGCCAAAAGGCATTACAGTATACTCAAAAGCACCTATATGTCCTGGGCACATGAAAGCTGTTTTGTGGATATCTTATTCTGCCACCATAATCTGGTTGTACCCTCCGTTGCCATCCATGAAAGAATCTAGTTATGAGCAGCTCCATCTACTAGCATATCTGCCATTGACATATGATATTCATCCTTGGGAGATGCTTCATTTAGATTCCTGTAGTCCACACAGATTCTAACTACCCTTGTTTTTCTTTTCAGAACTGGTAAAATATTGGCTTGCCAATCAGCATAAATGGGTGGTCTGATTAATCCTGCTTTAAGCAATCTTTCTATTTCTTCCTTGACCTTCAGTTCTGTATCCATTAACATCCTTCTTCTGGCCTGTTTGACTAGAAGGTAACCTTCTTTAATTGGGAGCTTGTGTTCCACCAGCTTTCTGTCTAATCCAAGCATTTCATGGTAATGCCAAGCAAAACAATCTCTAAAATCATGCAAAAGTGCAATGATCTCACTCTTGAGTGGTTCTCCCAATAATGCACTAATGAAAGTGGGTCTTGGTTCCTCTTCCATCCATAAGTTTATTTCCTGCACTGGATCTTCTACTTCTGGTAGAGAATTATCTAGTGCTCTGGTGCAAAATCTAGTACTTCCTCATGCAAACTCTCTTCTTGTTCTTCAGTGCTCTCACAGGTGAATTCTGCCATATTGATGGTTGGATCTTGCATAAAGAGCTTCCTTTCTTCCCAATATACCAACAATATTTTTGTAATGGATCGAATTGTTGCAGCTCTATCCTTCTCTTGTTGATTGGGACTAAACATCAGAGTTCTGGAGGTTTAGAACAAAAGGTCTATTCCAGTCCTCTAGAGAATTGGCTAAACCATCTTCAATGAGTCTCTGGGCTGTGACACCATGGGGGCGGCCGTTCTAGTTGACTCCAAGGAAGGTGAAAGACCCAAGGTCATCATGGTAATACCTTACTTCAAAACACATGGCAGAGGGCAGAAATGGTCGTGGGTCGGCCTCTACTACCTCCATATAACCTTCTTCATTCCAAAGGGCTAATTGTTGATGCAGGGTGAAGGGAACACATAAGCTTTGGTGAATCCAGTCCCTACCAAGCAATGCATTGTAAGTGGTAGAAGTGGTGTCCACCACAAAGAATGCAATCTTCAATTCTTTGGTTCCAACTATGACGTCCACATCCAGATCCAGGATTCCATAAGTCTTAGTGATGCCCCCAGCAAAATTGGTAACAGTCAAGCGTTTTGGAATAAAATCCTTCTATGTTCTGCCCATCTTACTTAGCAATCTGTGGGGTAGAAGATTAATGGCTGCACTTCCATCTACCATGACCTTGGGAATAGGAATACCCCTAAAATTTGCTGTTATGAACAGAGATGTGAGGTGATTGGCCATCTCTTTGGTTGGCTTGGAGAAGCAAAGCTATTCCACAGCCAGTTTCATGGCTGTTCCACCTGTCTTGGCAATAGGTGTTTGCTATTCTGGTACCTCTTCTACTTCTGCCAATCTGCACTCAAAGCTTTCCTAGGAGAAAACATCTCCTTCCAGAGTGTTTTCTTGCCCTTCTGCTGCCCTAAATTCTTTTGGCAAGATGAAGACCATGTTGATGCCCAGATCACCTTGTATCATGCTTTCCAATTCTCCATCATACTCCATTTGCTCCTCTCCATATTCTTCTGTCCAGTCTTCCTGTTCTCCTGCTTCGAGGAGTCCATTCTGGTCATCTGCAGATGGTTCATAGTCTAGCTGCTCCTCTTCATACTCTTTAGTCCAGTCTTCTTGTCCTTCAATTGGAATAGGTTCCGATGGTTCAAGCTGATTGACTGAGGATGAGGCAGGATGGATAGGAGATCTGCTTGGAGATTTTGTTTTTAGCATTTTTGTGGTTGGGTGGTGTTCTTTCCGTATGGGAAGTACTTCCAATTCTTCCCTTTTTGGCAGAGCTGGTCTCTGAAGGTACCTATGTATCACCCAGTTTTTGAGAAATGTGCGAGTCTGCCTTTGAACCCTCCTCTTTTGAGTTCTGGTTAATTCCAGAGTTGGTCTACCACTTTTCCCCGTAGAATATCATCTGCCTTCTATGATAGTTGCCAAGGGCTTTTCATTCCGGGCATCTTAATTGGTATTTCCTTCTTGGGCTGCTCTATCTTTCTTACGCTATCTTGAGCAGGCCTAAGATAGTCCTTCGCCTAGCTTTGTCTCAAATGGGGTTCCAATCTGTCAAAAACACTAGGTATGGGCTGATTCTGCCTGTCTAGAACCACTTCTAGCTTAGTTTCGCACTTGCACTTCTGCAGAGCACCACCCCAACCAAGATAGTGCTTTTGGCCTTTGACTAGTCTCCTTATAACTCTTCTTTCTCTGTTGGAACTAGCATCGTTTGTTTGCTTTTCTTACATTACGGCCAATTTAAGTTGACCATGTTAACTTGTGGTCAGGGAAAAGGATCTGTGTAGCGATGGAGGTTTCTCTTTCAACCTTCCGCTGTTATTCCTTCTGTATGACATCCACAGAAAACAACACAACTATTGGTGGAATGGTTCCAAGAGTTATGCCACCGCAATACTACGCCCTTGAGTTCTTACGGCTTGGGCAACTTTGTGGGTGTCTCTATTGCTTTATGCAACAGCGTCTCATCAAACAAGGCGTCCACCTTGGTCAGATCAAAGGAATAGACCTCGTTCTGCGTTGGCATGTTTGGAACAAACCCTCCTATGAATGGCGGCGGCTTCTAATCTTTTGGTGGCTTTGTAAGAGTTTAGCAGCTGATGGGATGTTTTAATTTTGCCATCTCTGCTACTGCAATTTCTTTTTCCTCCAAACCTTCTGTGTCTTCTTCTGATTGTACCTCAACTAGATGGACTGAAGAATAAGGAGTCTTGTAGTACGTGCCTTTGGAAGAGTTCCTCTTATGTTGTTCTTCCCTAAGCAGCTCCTCATATTTAGATGCTTTATCTGCTAGTTCTGCTAGATCTCCAAACAGCATCCTATCAAATCTTTTTCTCATAGAGATTTTGAGGGGGGGCTTGAGCCATCTGAATGAAGTGTCTTTCTTCCATAAGGATTCGACACTTCATTTTGAGCTTTCTGAATCTGGTTATAAAGTCCTGAGTAGGTTCATCCTCATTCTATTTGAGGGCAGCAAGATCACTGATGGTGACTTCTGGCTGGATCCTAAAATAGTAGTCATGGAAGACATTAGCTTTAGTAGAAGATTATTTTCTATAGCTATACACTGGACAAAAAACCTGCTTATATGCTCAACTGATGAAGCATGGGGGTCCTCTCCATTGAACAAGGTGAAGTTTGGGACCTTGAAACCTGGTGATAGAGGTATCTGATCAATGTAAGTCAAATATGGCTTTCTGTAGGTGGGTCTTTCTCCTCTTCTGGCTTTAAGCTCCATCATCTCCCTGATCATTCTTTGTAGTGCCCCCATGTCATTTAAAGCATTGACAAGGTGCAGATTTCGCCCCTTTTCTGGCTAGATCTGGTCAATCCTGTGCTCCATCCTGTGTGGCATGGGTAGAGCTTTCTCCCTGTGCTCTTCCTCTTCTTCAAAGTCTGGATAATTCCTCCAGTTTGCCCCAGTCTATTCCTGTCATTGTTGGCAAAAGGTTGATTCCCCCTCTGCCTCTTCGCCTCTTCTTTGGTGGAGGGAATGGATTGGGATCCATCCTTCTGGGTCTGTAAGGCAAGCAGCTAGTGTGTCGGCGGCGGTGCGGAGGCTGATCACGTGGGGCCAAGGGGTTGTGGAATAAGTGGAGGTTCTAGTTGATTTTGAGGAACTGGTGGTGCGGGGCACGCTGCTAGCGAATTGGCCCCTCCTGTTCTTGAATGGAAGGCTCATCCCCTCTGTCGGCTTAGATTTCTCCATGCCACAGTATCCCACTATCATGCAATAAGAGGATTCTCCTGATATGGCCATGCCAACTGATGCGCATATTTTATATTATATATTTAATCCCATTTTTAATATAGTTTGGTTAATATTTTGGAAGAATTTTGATACTTTGAATTATATTTCCATTACAGGACTTTCGACTCCCTCTGGAGCAAAACATAATCAAATGGACGAATTTTGGAGTAATTCCAGTTGGAGGACGTTCGTGAGTCACTTGGCTTGATCGTATCAAAATTTAAGACTTTTCTACCAAGCGGTTATTTTCTGGCGATAAAATAAAGGAGCAGTGCGTGGTGCTGGAATAATGACGATTTGGGCTTTTATTGTGTTTTGGAGCCCAAGATGACCTCAGATGGGTTCGTGGCCTTCTGGAGAAGTGTTCAGAACGTTTTTATCTTTAAAACGAGCTATCTTGGGCCAGATTTGGAGGAGATTTGAGACCAAAAACGTGGCTGGGCAGATTTGGGCAGATTCTCCTAATTCAATTTGGATTTTATATCCTAGTATTATCTTATTTTAACCTAGTTTCCTTGTGGGGATTGGGCAGCTAGGTTTTAGGAGGTATTTAAGCTCCTTTTCACAGCAATTTAGGGGCCCTTTTTGACTTCTCTTTTGGCTTTTGAATGCGACTTTTGCTAGGATTTTGGAAGAACTTATACTTCAAGGTGTTTTCGATCTTTATTATTTTAATGAAGAACTTGATTATTTTTATTGTCAACATGCGTAACTAACTCTCTTTTGCTAGGGTGAGGCCACGAGCCTTAGCAAGAATATGTAGTTTCTGTCCAATTTGCTTATGATTATATGCATGCAGGTTTTCGAATTATTCATCACTGGGTTAAACTATCTAAGTGTCTTGATGCTTGATCACCATTAGGATGTTTAGAAAAGTAATTTGATGCAGTTTTGGTGAGTCGGTCCTGAAATTGTGAAGGCTTCTTGTGATTAATATGTGCAAGTTCACTTAGGATGAATACCACGTCTTAAGGGTTGCATGGTTTTTCAAAAGGTTTCATAGAACTTAATGAGTCATGTATGTTTAGATTTGATATGAATACCACAGACGGATTGCATGTGTGATATACGCTCTATGTTGGGGGTCCAAGTAGGCATATATTAGGAATACCTAACCTTCGAAATATGCATGTATAGGTCATAAGTAATTGGGGGAACTATATAGAATTGTTAAGGTGATGGCGGATCCCTAGTGCTTTCTTAATTTGATTTCTAAAAACACAACTGTTTCTCTTGCTCTTAGCTTTAATTTTGCATATTGCCTTATTTTTATTAGTTAAATTCCTTTTAATTTAAGGTCTTCAAATCAAACATCTCAACTTTCTCTTTTGCAATAATTAATTAGAATTTGGTTGCTACGAGTTATTTAATAATCCTGCGGAGAACGACCTTGCGAGAATCATTTATACTACAATAACCTTGTCATTCTTGCAAGTTTTGTAGGAGTTTTAACCTGTTTGCAGGTATTAAAAGCCTATCACCAACCCTGGTGGTGGGCCATAAGGGAGGTCTAGTTGCTGGACCACAACATCTGGGTTTGGAATTTTGGCCATAGCAGCTTCACGGTCCTTCTTGAACTGCCTGTTAACTTGCCATTGCATCATGGCTGTCATGTTATTCAGAGTGTCCTGGCTCCTTTGTGTTGTAGCCTCCTGTCGGAGCATGGCTTCCTATATTTGATTTAACCTCCTGGAGTCAGCCTTGGAGCGTCTACTTCCGGTACTACCATGGGCTGAATGCCTAGCATCACTCTCTTCTGACTCCAGTCCTTCTCGGAGGGCTATTTGATCTCTTTCCATCGCCTAGTGTGGGTTCTGGCTAGAACTTCCAATATGCATATACTTTAGAAAATTTCTTTAGGAGTATGTATACTAAAAAGTCCCACTGGGCGTGCCAAATTGTTCACCCGTTTTGTGTTTGTTCCTGTGATAGGGTAAAGTTCCCCATTGCCTTGAAATCCATTGAGTGACCAACAAGTCAACTTTCCTTGGTGTGCGAGCGTGTCACTGCTAGCAATAAAAATTCTAGCAGATTTCTTGAAAATAGATTACTTGCGCCCCAAATTACTAATTTCTAAACAAACGATTGTGAATTTGGGTGAGGAATATCTCCCAAGTAAGTTCTTTTCCTGCCTCAGACTGGTGAGGACTTCACAATTTATCTTAGTATAAAGTTGGTCGTTTTGGCCAGAATAAATGGTAATAAAAGTGAACTGTTTTTAGATAGAACTACCTTCTACAAGACTTGGAAGGGAGAAATTAATTCTAGGAAGACAAAAAGAAGGTTGGAACTCTATTTCTGCCTAGATAGAAATCTCTAATTTGGGCTGGACTGAATATGTCTATGTTGGATTTGGATTAACAACTTCAACTTGCTCAGCTTCAGCTGTAAATCGATATCAAAGTTCAATTTTGGCAGAGCTTTAATCTACTTCAAGCTTTGGGAGGCTTTTGAGCGGGCGAGCTATGACTTCTTAAGTCGAAAGAGGCGTATGGTGGTCTTGAGGACTTAATGAGCTGGCTGCACTGTAAAATTTGTTGAGGTTTTCATAATTGTGAAAACTCAAACTCTGCTTGTTTTGGCTTTTGCTAAACCAAATTTGTAACGAGAGGAATCTCGTTTTGAATGACTTATTTTTCAAGTCTGAACTTGGAAGTTCTGACCTAAAGCTGATTTCTCGTGTGGCTCAAGTGAGTTTTTGATTGATTTTTTTGGTTGTTTGTTTGATTGATGAATTGAGTGTGTTCTTTGCTATGTTCACCCTTTCCTATATTTATAAGAAGTGCTTTTCGGAGTAGGATAATTCTTTTAATAATGGGAGGCAAAATTTCTTAAAAGATCTTTCATTTTTTAAATCCAATAAAAGAGGGGTTTTATCAATTCTAGTAGATAAGCTCTCAGTAGTCAATTCTCATGGCTATCACTTCCCTGTTTTTCTTGAAAGAAAACCTAATTCCTTTTTTCAATTTTAACTGCCCCTTGTGAGAGCTCAAGCTGTGATGGTTAGTTTGATCTTCCAGTTGAACAACTCCCTGTTTTCCTGCTTATCTCTTGGATACAGTCTGCTTATCTCTTGAAAATAGTGCCTTTCTTATGAGCAGAAAATATCTCTGAATATATATATATATAAAGGGATTTTTGATCTTCTTGTGGCAGAGTTTCAGAGAAGTCTCTTCCTAGTTGCCTGCTTTTATCAACTCTTTATCAATTTAGTTGAAATTGTTGACTTTTCAAAGTTTATTTCAGATTAGTCACGTGGGCCCCTGCAGAAAAGAGCTGTCGATTTGTCCCTGGGCCTTTTGAGAGAAATGGTAGATTTTGTAGACTGTGCCCAATCTGATTTATAATCGCCATTTGACTTGGCATTTTTTTACTTTTCTACCATTTTCTGAAAAAGACGTGGGTTGGGCTTGCTCCTGTTTTGATATTTGAAGCCCATTTTTCTATTCCTTTTGTTTCGTGGGTTTTTGAGAAGTGGGTCAGCGTGTATTTGCTTTTGGCCCAAATAGTGTTCTTCGTTTCATTACATTTCACCTTTAAGCTTTATCTCCATCCACTCCACATCATTTGGCTGCTCACATAAAGCCTTAACTCTGAGGTAGTGAAAGAACCTAGGCTGTGAGAAGGTTCCTTACTCGGCACAACAATCGTTTGATTAAAGTTAGATTTCGGACGCATCATCTACTTACATTCCATTCAAGCTTAATTCGTGACTTGGTGGTGGCATGCCCCGCACTCAATTAAAGAAGGACCAAAAACTCCTTCAATCAGCCTACCCGGCCGAAAAGAGGGAAACACAAATATAATTCTACTCCCAATATTCAGTTGTACTTTTCATATTCTAATTATTTTATTTTTATAGCACAACTTATTTTCTAAGCACCTCAAAAAATATCAACATCTCACACAAGACTACCTCACATTTAAAAAGGAATTTTTTTTTTTTGGCATGGGCTGTAGCCCATACAGCCCATTAGCTGCATTATTCATCCCTGCTAATACTCGTACTCATACCAGGAGGGGTCATTATATAATTTTGTTTACCAATGGAGTCAGGAATGTAATATTTGAAAGCTAACTTTGAATCAAAACTTATAGGGTTCTGACAAAAAAAGAAAAAGAAATAGGGTTTAGGGTTTTATGTTATTTAACTTCTGCATACCGCCATTTGAAGAGGTGAAGAACAAAAGAAGTCCAGATTAACGAAAAGAAGGATTCGAGTCACCTGGGTATGTTTGCACCACTCTTTTGCTTGTCCTCATACTCGATATTTGATAAGACATTAAATCTTCTTCTATCTATTCTAAAGTTTTTTTAGGGTTTATTCTTTCATAATCAGACCCATTTAGTGAATTCCAAACCAAAAACTACCATTTTGGTGGCTCACCGAAATGTTGCTCCTGATAAGCTTTAGGCTAAGCTCTGTTCTCATAGTGTAGAATGATTTTGCTTAAAGTTGTACCTTTTGGGTTTTGATTGGAGAGCCTTTTCCCTTTCTTTCTTCGAGATGTTTCTGATGTTGCCATGATAAACATTTTGTTTTTGCATGGATTTTGAAATGGTTTCATAATTAGTTTCACATCTACATTATTAATGCTTGATTAATGACGGAAATCGTGGTGCTTTGGATTATTTAACCTGGTGGAACGTCAAATGGGAACGGATTTGGAGTTCGGTAATTTCTGTGGTACAAAATTGGAAGTGGCAGTACGATATTACGGATCACAATTTATGTATTATATTAATTCAGAACAATGTATTGTATTGGAACGACTTACTGTATTAATTCAGAATGATGTATTAGTACAATTAACACAAATTCATTTATTAATATATCATATATTGCACATATTAATATATCATGTATTAATGTATCATGTATCAATGTATAACTTCACAACAATTTATATATTAAAGTACCATATCTTGCACTTATGTAGTGCGTTAATGATTAGATGGTATCATTATATCAGAACATGTACCATATATATATGAATGGACTAGTGGACAATGATTAGATGAATCATCCTACACATCTAATCATGCTATCGGAACACCTCTGTTCGATGGGGAACTCCTTTGTTTTCAGAAGCAGATGCTACTGCAGCTGTCTTTTTTTAAATCTCCTGGATAACGACATAGTTTTAGCCTAGGAAATTTTTTTAAAATTACCTGGCCAAAATGATACCATTTTGAGCCAAGTCATTTATAGAGAAAAAAAGGGTTTTCCTTCAGCTTTTCCCCCCAAACCTCTCAAAGTCCACTCGATAATCACCCCAAAAAAAACCCCCAATTTCTAGCAGGTGGTGCCGCCGAGATGTTGCCGCTTCCGTCGTAGTTATATTTTTAATTTAATTACTTGTATGATGTATGAAATCAAATTTATAATTACGTGTTGGATTAAATTTATGGTATACATGTATTAGTTTGATTTATTGGATGAAGTTTTTACTGATTTGCTGATTAGGTGGTTATATGGGTCTTTGTTTTGGTTAGTCGGCAAAAATTTGGTTTGAAATTTTAAAGATAATGCTAGGTTTACAAAAGGCAAACCTAGCATTTTCCTTTTACAAATTGAAAGAACTCAAAAGCATAAATAGAGAGGAGAGAACATTTAGACTAGGACCCCACTGCGTCCGTGTTGGTGCCCCATCAGTTGCAGCATTACTTGTAAAGATAAAGGTAACTAAATAAAATAAAACTCTAGTCGATATCCGTTAGCATGCAGGCACGTGCATGTTCTGAGATTGTGTGTGAAAAGAGAAGTAAAGCTAGAGGGGTGGGTTTCATTAACCACCAAGAGGGTTCTTGTTTAAAATACCACCAATAGAATATGATAAACAAGTAACATACAAAGCAAGGAGATGAGCTTGCAATGCTAGTACACCGTCTTATCTCAAACTAGAAAAGTAGCCTTCCACTATATAATGTTGGCTTAAAGGCAGTACATGAATATAGTAATTAAAAGGCGAAATATGCTATTCAAATCACTGGACCAAAAGGCAAACATGGGATCTAGTTGGTACATTTCTGCTTGCCACCAAGCTCTCTTGGGACCCTTCTCTCTTTATGTCAATTTATATGTATACTTCCACAAATAAATATATATATATATATAGTCTTCTTCAACTTTACCAATATGTATGTACATGTTTACTTTCTGATTTATACTTCTGTAGCTCTCTCTCTCTCTCTCTCAGCTTAGCTTTCTCTATGGAGAAAAGCAGATTCTCTTGATGAGAGAGAGAGAGAGAGAGAGAGAGAGAGAGTTAAAAAGTTGTTTTTCTTTAGGTAAATGATAATAAATTAACAAGTACCTAATTTTAGATTCTTTAGGGTTTGGACTAGAACTATAATTCATAAGCATGACGATTAAGTGACATCCAAGCCTAATCATCATTACATGTATTATTTCTGAAGTAAATTTATCAGAAATGTCAAATCGGTCGGCTGATACATAATTTTGATATAAACAAAAGAGGATCAATCACAAACCAATATGATAAACCATAAATTTATTTTGGTCAACATCGGTTTACTAATTATTCAAATACGAAAAGGGTTTGCTTCTTTGTGAACAAACGAACCAACAAATACAATGGAAATGAAACGAATTATATGCTTCAATATCCAGCAAATGCATAACAGAGAGAGAATCCCACTCACACTCAGCACTCAGGGATATGGAAGAAGGAAGCAAGCAATATCCAAAAGGAAATTTACACCATCCAGTATGGAACTCAAAAAGAGGACAAGAACAACAAAATAAAACCAACAAAGAAACGAACACAAACTCCCAAGCACAAAGCATAAGAAAAGTAAGACATTATGAAGATGGAAAAGAAAAAGAAAAGGCATATGCATGATATAGTAAGAAAATTAAATATTGAAGAAAAAGGGGGACTCCATATACTATGCGATCTTCAAATTCCCTTCACTCTGAATGTAGACTTAGCAATAATGGTGGCTAATTAGAAGGTTTCCATATGGAAGCCCATACTACAGGTTCCTCTTTCCATGTTAAATAGACTCCTGTTTGATCAATATCTTCTCCTTGTGGTGGTAGTACCAGCGCCCAGCCGGCTCGATACCTCTTTAGCAATGCTTTGACATCATCCACAACGTCGTCGCTAAACCCAAATGGCGAAAATGCCTCCTTCAGCCTCTCAGACCATTGGCTTCCTCTCTCCCTTCTCTCACATTCCCCACCACCATTTTTGTCATCATGATCATGGTGATCGCAACCCAAAACCCTAACTATGCTTCTTGAGCACTCCCTTTCTAGCATCAACCTTTCATTGCTGGTTGGGACAAAGCTTTCCTCTAGCATGTCAAAGTATAATGTGTAAAACCTAAGGCACTCTTCAAAGCACTTGACAAAGTCATGGTTTACTGATGAGCTGAAAAGATCTGCTTCTTCTTCAACAACCGTCACAACTCGAGGCCTTAGCGATTGGAACATTCGGATCACAGCCCCTCTTTCTTCAACTTCAATTCTTCTTAAGGCCCCAATGCAGTTTACAGCAATAGCCTCATCCTCCTGAACACCTAGATCCTCTTTTGTGAGCTCTCCCAAATTATTTAGCCCGCTGATCACATTAATCTCAAAGGGAACTCCCATTAACCTAGCAAACTTCTCCATTCTTTGGCCTATTTCCTTCATCACCGACTTGACTATGTTCGCTGTTACCACGACCGTGAGCTTTAAATGCGGCGTCTCATCGTTTCTTGTGGCCAAAGATTCTAGCAAAGTAGGCCATTGGGTGCAAAGGGTATTGCTTATATCAATTATGTGAAGTTTGGTCTCTCCATCCAAGGCTTCTAATATAGCACCGTTTGAAGCCACATGGCCAAAAGTCGTCCATGGGCTTACCTCTTGGAACTTTAGTATTAACTTCCTGGCTGAATCAAAGGAGTGGCTCTTTTCAGCTACAGAGGTTAGGGTTTTGTAGCATCGGAGACCGGAGTCTGTGGCCTTGCAAAAGAGAGCTTGCAGAAAATAAGAGGCTAGCTTCTGCTCACAATCCCCATAAGGAGAAGCCAGCTCATTCAACATCCATAGAAGGTGATTGATTTTAGAAGAGTCTTTCTCTGAGACTGCCCTTGCACACTCCATAAGAAGCCTAGATGCCCATTTCGTGCCGGCTGGGCAAGGCTCGCTGGACCCCGATGAACGGCTTGTTGATGTGTGACTATTCTGGGGCTGGTTGGTGCTTTGCATGTCTATGGCTGCCAGACCATTGATCTTGATCTGGTTGGAGTACTGCTGCAGAAAGTTTGCTTCTTTATTGGTAGAGAAAAGAGAGATGTCCATGGCTTACTTTAATTACTTTCGAAGCAGCAAAGCCCCTTTGGTGCTAAGACTCTGAACCACCTAATTTGCAGACCTCTCTACCTCTATCTCATCTGAACTCAGAATTGGCCAGGATATAGAAAGCAATACTATTATATTACAAGTCTTTTTCATCCTAATTAATTAATTATTTAATTAATTTAATTATTATATGTTGCTTGTCTTCGACAAGTATATTTTAAAATCTGAGAGTATACATAATTTTTAAGTTATTGGGCCATATTTTTAGCAGCAATAGTAACAATAGGCAAGTACATGACATATGAAATTTGAACAAACTATACATGCCCATCTGAAGAATAGACAACCATATATAATGCTTGGTATAAAAAGGTTAAACACCTGGCAAGTATCAGGTTCAAAATGGGGACTTAGTTCAAATGGCACAACTCTTTTTTGACTACGCATGGCGGCTGCAAATGACCATAGCAATAAAACTTGAAATTAAAAGCTCATAATGATTTTTTTTTTTTTTCACAAAGCGATATTCTAATTACTTTACTGTACGTGTATGGGGAGGGACGGATTGAATTAGGATGCAAAGGGGCGGTTGTGTTACTTTGGCCAATAGGCTTAACTTACATCTGGACAAATGTCTATTAATTAGCTTGAGTGATAACGATACGAAAACTATTTTGATAGGGTTATTATTCAATTAAGTCAGGTTAGACATACACTTCTCTGTCCATACCCGTGTCTTTGTTAAAAATGGAAATTAAAATATGATAAGGTAGATGTCATCATAAATATACAATAATAATCATTGACATGGAAGTTTTGGACAGGAATAAAACACACTTGTTCCCCTAATTAAATATGTGTGTAGAATCCTTATATTGCCCAGAAGCAACTGGATCAAGTTAAGGGAAAGACAACAAACATCACATTTTCTTCTACTCTATCAAACAAAGAGATGATGATAAAGGCTATGTCACATGAAATCAACAGTATTATAAATGCGGCTAAGTTTTATCAGATTTTGCCAAACTTTGATATCAGATTTTCTTTTTCTTTTTCTTTTTTTTTTTGAGAATATATACGTACCATCCCTTTTTAGTTTGGTGTAGCTTCTATGACGATTAATTTTATAATCTATGCATATTCACATTATGATGCATTGCAATGAAAGTCTAAAATTGATCACAACAAGAACTCGTTAGAAAACTCAGGCATGTGCCTGCGACACTCAAGATCATACCGAAAGTTTAAGTTGAGTCCAAAATTGAAAACTAAAACATCTTCATACCATTCCAGGCTTCCAGCTGAACATGATTGAACTCCCACACGCTTACATGATTTCTAGCTTTTTACATTTCCTTGCTTCTTTTTTTGAACTGCCCACATTTTTCACAATCTTTCCATTTTCCAATAACACATTTCTCACGTCCTTCCGGCATCCCTGCAAACTGAAAATCAAGCAAATTAGAAACTGTTTAGTCAATTGATTATCCTCATCATTATTCATTTCAAATTTATTGAGTAAATTGTGTTCGTTGTTTACTTAAGCACAGTTAGATAATCAAATAGTTAATTTGCTTGATTTTTGGCAAGGATGATCACCCCTAAGAAATGACTCAAAAGACGAACAATTTCAATAATTGAATTGCAATGTTATTAATCAGAGGAATTTCTTTATCCCTCAACTTCTTTCTTTATTCTAATGTTCTTTGCTCATGGCACTTTGATGTTAATTCAATCCTTCTCTCAGCTAATAATTTCTTTATTCTTAGCATTGTCCCTAATCCAATCTTGTACCCTAAACCCTAAACCATTACGAAATTTTCTTATGTGTATAACATTTTTATTAAGGGATTTCATTCATTAACGAAACAATATAGCATTGTAAAGAAGACAAAAAGATGTACAAGCTTGGGCCTATGTAAAAAGAAACTTTTAGCATAAAAAAAAACTGCCAAAGGAAAAAGAGCGCCTTCCACTTGCCATCGAACACAAAAAACAGCCATTAGCTTCTAAATCTGCAGAAAGCAAAGAACTCAGCCATAATGGCCCCGGTTCTGTGCACTTGACCAACTTTGAGAGACAACAATGGCTTTACTTGTCGCATTTGCTCCCCTACTCAACAACGACTCCGCCGACCCAACTTTATAAATGATAATGAATATAATGAAGATGAAGGAGATGCTCTACGGGGTGGACTGTATGATTACAGATAAATACAACCTTAAATGACCATTTTGCCCTTCAGACGTCGGTCACACGATTGAAACACACATAAAGTAAATATGCCACAGAAGTGTCCATCTAAATTTCTAAATGGATCGATATCTTTCAAAACAGTATAAACCATCGTCTCTTTTCTAATTTGGTTACGTAAATAAGCCAACATTTTTTATTACAATTTCCATTAAATAAAATTCTTTTTTATTTATTTATATACAAACGATATTATATTTTAATTCATCTAAACTACAGGGAAGAAGATTCGAACTAGTGCACAGTGATGAGTACATCTGCTCTAACCAACTTGGCTAAACCCAAGTCTGAAAGTAAAATTCTATTATAACGGGAGAAAGTTTTGGAAGGTGATCATAAACCAGCATTAAGAGGTATCTAATGCAAGTTTATTCTCCTCCAATGATTGCACTAGAAGACGATGACACTCAGAAGCTCTCAGCCTCCTTATATATCCCTAATTATTTATGTATTTAATTTTCTTGGCTAAAGGTGTGTATGGTCTCTTAACTAAGAAAATCAAATAAATAAATAAATAAATAAATAAAGGTGCATGGTGTTAATTCTAAGGGAGATTCCCTTCAAAGGGCCCCCTGGTTTTGCAGCTTTCCTTGTCTGCATGTGTCTTTCATGCATCATATTTATATATGGTTTGATTTTCGAATGAGTTTAATTAGATGGAGAAACCATGAAAGTCATTGTCATGTACGGCCCACGATCCTTGATGTCCAAATTTTTTAAAATCATATGATTGTTTCCGGCCTGCAAATAATGAAAATTAATTGAGAATGTCACTATATATCAATGAAAATATAAATAGTATGTAAAGAATAATATCAGTTAGCTTTAAAAAAAAAAAGTAATAAAAAAAAAATCTCAACGGCACAAGAGAAATTTATTGAAGAAACAAAGGAGTAACATCGAGACATTTAAAGATGACATCTAAATTATATCTTTATCAAGATAATAAAGAAACTATTAATAAAAAGAAAAATCTCTCATATGGGGAAACGATAAGGTAATGATGCGAATATATAATTGTGTATATATATATAATTGAATAAGGAAAATGATAAGATAATGAGTGCTGGGTATTTGAAAAAGAGAGTGCTTTGTAAAGTGATGAAGAAAAGTTTGGTGTCTCTCTTTATCCAGCATGTCACAAGTCATCTGCAGATTTTCTGTGTGTCTTGGTGTCTATGGAGTGATCCGATAGAACATGAATCTTAGTTAGGTACAAAATCATCCCTATTAACTCTAAGGATTAATGATTGTTGTTTTTGTCCTTAAAAAGTTTAAGTTTCAGAAATATACGAAGCAAATTAAGCAAAACAATTTCCTTCTCCGGTAGGAAAGATGTTTAGCCGAATGATAATTCCGTGAAGAATGTGGAAGCATATATGATTAGTTCAGTAATAAGGATGCTGAAGTAGAAAACAACAAAACCCAACATGGCATGTTACAAGGAGAAAGTGAAAAACAAATGTAGACTGATCTAAGGCAGATTGTTTGAATTTCACTTTTTTTTCTTTTTTTCCATTGGATTAACTACATTTTACTCCCTTTAGGTTTAGGGTCATTATCGAAATGGGTCTTGAGGTTTCAATTTCATCAATATGAAACCCAATGTTTTTAAATTTACATAATCCGTCAACTTCACCGTTTGATTTTCTGTTAAATTGGTGACGTTGGCTGGTAGGATAGTCGCTTTTATGTTGATATATGTGTAAAACAAAACAATAAAGAAAATGAAAATGGCGTATGTAATTTGACAACAATTTAACAGAAAATCAAACGGTGAAGTTGATGGAGTGCGTAATTTGGTAATATTTAAAAATGTTGAATTTTATATTGATGAAATTGAAACTTCAAGGCCCATTCTAATAATGACGCTAACCTGAATGGAATAAAATGTAGTTAATTCTATTTTTTTTATTCATACTGAAAATATTTTGGAGGGGGATCGAACATACCACGTCCAATACAAGACCTTAGTTAGGTTTTTTAAATAAGTATTTGCCTTGCTTTTGATAATTAAAAAAATCAAAGAAACAAATCTTTTGCTTGATTTTTCATTTTTATTAAGTAGTAAAGTTCTTTCTTTATTTATTTATTTATTTTTGTTTCAAAGGAACACTATTACATGTTACACTTTGCGCGATGAAGAGAATTTCATCGCATAAAGTACATTATAGTCGCACAAATTTTAACTCGACAGAAACTTCGTCGCGCAGAATCCGTCGTGCAAAGATCGTGAAGAAAAACTTTGCGCGACGAAGTTTTTTCATTGGTCGCACAAAGTCACTTTGCATAGCGAAAATATTGGTTGCACACAGTTTTGCAGCGAAAACAATTGGTTGCGCAAAGTTTTGCAAGGCGAAAAACATTGGTCGCGCAAAGTCTTACAAAAATAAAAAAAGCGCAAAGTTTTGCAAGACGAAAAACATTGGTCGCGCAAAGTCTTACAAAAATAAAAAAATAAAAAATCTCACGTCCCATTTTGGTACCCGCCCAAATTTTTAGAGTTTTCCATGACAATACTAATGTCGCACAAATATTTGCGCAACGAAATATTTTGTCGCGCAAGGTTTTTGACTTTTTGTTTTATTATTTCTTTAATATTAATTTAATTATATTAATTTTTTCAAATTTTTACTTTTTAAATTTAATTTAATTGTATGATTTTTTAATTACTTTAATTTAAATTGACATATTCAAAATAAAATTACATATTCAAAATAGTGATCAAATTATCCAATAAATATATATATATAAAATATACAAAATTTACACATAAATTAACAAAGTACAATAATAAAATCCTAATACAAGCGTATTGTGGTGGTAGTGGCGGAAGATATGTTTTGAGAGCTTCCTAATCCACAACTTTAGCCGTCAAAGTCTCAATGATTCCCTACAAAAAAAAAACAAAAAAAAAAGTCAAATAACAAAAATATATATATAAATAAGGCATAATCTCCCCTAAAATTGTTATACCACAAATCCAACCCAAACTCCAATCCCTCCCCTTTACTCAACCCCAAACCCCACACAAACTCAAAACTAACTCCAAAAACACATATTAATGAAAAAAAATTAAAATTTGGAGAGAATATACCTTTTGGCAAGATTGAGAGTGAGTGAGAATGAGAGAGAGAAGTGAGCGTGAGAGAATTAGAGAAGATAGTGATAGAGAGATGAGAGGGTGAGTGAGAGTGAGAGATAGTGATGAGAGATTAAGTGAGAGGAGTGAGTGTGAGATAAATGGGGGGATTTGGGGAGAGGGAAAAAGATAGGAGAGGTAAGAGTAGAGAAAGACACTGAGAAAATGGAGGAGGAGTTATTTTGGTTTTAAAAACCGTATAATTTTGCGCGACGAAAAATATTGGAATATTGGTCGCGCAAAGTTTTGGGCGACGAAACATACTGATCAAGCAAAGTTTTGTGCGACGAATATTGGAAGATTGGTCACACAAAGTCAAAAAAAAAAAAAAAAAAAAATCCGTGTCCCATTTTTGGTACCCACCCAAATTTTAAAATTTTTATGCGAAAAATACATATTGGTCGCGCAAAGTCTAAAATTCCTCGTCCCATTTTTGGTACCGCCCAAAGTTTTTGCGACGAAAAATATATATTGGTCGCACAAGGTTTTGAACGACACAAAATATTGGTCTTGCAAGTCTACAAAATTTTTTTTTAAAAAAAAAAATCCCGTCTCATTTTGTTGCTGCCCAAATTTTTAGAGTTTTGCGTGACAAACTGTTGGTCGCACAAACTTTTGAGAGACGAAAAATTGGTTGGTAACACAATATTTATAAAAATAATTGTTATGAATAATAAAAAATAAAATTATTTTATTTTATGATTTAAAATATAAATAAGGTTAAAGCTACTTAATAAATGTATATACTATTCAATTTCTTAAGAGTTATACGTACAAAATAAATAAATTTAAAGCTACTTAATAAATATATATATATATATATATATATATATATATACACACACACCATTCAACGATCCAACCGTCAGACTTGTTTGTATATACTTCAAGATCGTATACCCCAAAAATCGCAAAAAACAAACGTTCAGAGATCTAGTAACGGGACAAAATTTTTCGATGGTTATAAATGAAAAATCACAATTTAACGGTTATTTTAACTCCGATTTTGATGATTTTTTTACAGCTACACTCCTTGACCCTATAAGAATACAATGACTGAATTTGATCTTCAATTTAAAATATTTACACTAATAGATACCACAAAATCTTCTGTTATATTTAACGAAAGTATAAATAAACTCTTAATTGTTAGTGAATATATTTTTTTGATGGCATATGCATTCTACGAAACTAGTTTCAACAATCCAACCGTCAAACTTGTTTGTTTATACTTCGAGATCATATAAGCCAAAAATCAAAAAAAACAAACATTCAGAGATCAAGTAACGGGACAAAAAAATTCAACGGTTATAAATGAAAAATCATGATTTAACGGTTATTTTAACTCCAATTTTGATGATTTTTTATCGCTACACTCCCTGACCCTATATGAATACAATGACTGAATTTGATTTTCAATTTAAAATATTTACACCAGTGGATACCACAAAATCTTATGTTATATTTAACGAAAGTATAAATAAACTCTTAATTGTTAGTGAATATATTGTTTTGATGGCATACGCATTCTACGAAAACTAGTTTCAACGATCCAACCGTCAAACTTGTTTGTTTATCCTTCGAGATCGTATACGCCAAAAATTGAAAAAATAATAAACATTCAAAGATCAAGTGACAAGACAAAACTTTTCGACGGTTATAAACGAAAAATCATGATTTAATGGTTATTTTAACTCCGATTTTGATGATTTTTTATAGCTACACTCCTTGACCCTATATGAATACAATGACCGAATTTGATCTTCAATTTAAAATATTTACACTAGCGGATACCACAAAATCTTATGTTATATTTAACGAAAGTATAAATAAACTCTTAATTGTTAGTGAATATATTGTTATGATGGCATACGCATTCAACAAAACTAGTTTCAACGATCCAACCGTCAAACTTTTTTGTTTATACTTCAAGATCATATACACCAAAAATCGAAAAAAATAAACATTCAAAGATCAAGTAATGGGACAAAACTTTTCGACGGTTATAAATGAAAAATTATAATTTAATGGTTATTTTAACTCCGATTTTGATAATTTTTTACAGCTACACTCCTTGACCCTATATGAATACAATGAACTAATTCGATCGTCAATTTAAAAAAAATATTTTCTAACAAACACCCAATTAATCTAATCCGATCTAAAATAATAAATTTAAAGCTACTTAATAAAAATATATAAACCGTTTAATTTCTTAAGTGTTATGCATACAAAATAAAAAATAAAAATAAATTGGTTTAGTCGACGAAATGTTTCGATTACACCATGCAAAGTTTTAAAAAAATAATTTTTTTAATTTTATAATGACTTTGCGCGACGAAGTTTATTGTTTTGTCGTGCAAATTCACTTTGAGCGACGATGTATTGTCGTCGTGCAAAAGTTTGTCGCGCAAAGTGACTTTGCGCGACGAATTATTTTTCGTCACGCAAAAGTTGTTCAAGCAAGACTTTGAGCAACGATGTATTGTCGTCGCGCAAAGTTTGTCGCGCAAAGTCACTTTGCGCAACGAATTGTTTTTCGTCGCGCAAAAGTTGGGTGCAAGGTTTTGAGCGAAGTTTTGAGTTTCGTTGCAAAGTGACTTTAAGTGACAAATAGTTTTTCGTTGCGCAAAATTTGGTCGCGCAAGGGTTATTTTTTACTAGTGGAAGTAGTAAAGTTGAATCCCTTGTCTTAAATAATTAAAAAAAAAAAGGGAAAAAAAAAAGTATGTTTAGCACTTTTTGAAAAACATAATTATTAATAATTTTTTCATAACTAGCTTTTAATCTAATAGTACATGTTCTTAAGCATAATAAGTAGGAGGGCAGCCATTTTATTATCCTAAGGACATGTCGCATGATTCAACTACCTGAATTTTGAGCCTCTACATTTAGCATCCACATATTTATACACATTTAAAAGAATCTTAACCACTCAATTAATCTAATGGATATTAATTATTCCACCTTAGAATAGTTGTATTATACTTAAACTCAAAATTTGCACTGTATCAAAGAACAAAGTGGCACTAAAACGGCTATAAATAATCAATATTTGTTTTGGTAAATAGTAATAATGATATTGATAATGCATGAGCTAGAAAAAGGTTTTTTTTTTTTAAGAGAAAGCAGAATCCCAAAAAGGCAAGCCTACAAATTTATTGCGGTTCAATAATTTTCAATATTTTAATAGCAAGCTTTGAGCTTTTCCTTGTATTTCTTTTCATGGTCCTGCAAGTCAAGGAGAGAATGATGCGCAGGAGAGAAGCACGTTTCTTTCCCCCTTCTTGAGAATCTGAAAAATATTTTCATGGTTGTATGGTTTGTTGGTCGATATACAATTAGTCTAATTGTGGTTCGACCAAAAAATACGTGGTTCATAATATATATGGATGAAGGGATCAATTTACAGTTTGGTAGTAATAAAAATGATATAATTATAAGAGTAGTGAATGGGAAATAAAGATGGTAGGAGAGAAGAGTAAGTGATTCGGTGTAACGAGTGAGTTTTTAATACATATAACTACGCTGAGGTGTAATGCTTAATTTCCATTAGATTAATAAAATAGTTAAGATTCTATTAAAAGCATATAAATGTGTGAATGCTAAATGTAGAGGCTCGGTATCCCAATATGCCTTATTTTTTCCAAGTGAAACAAACAAACATGCATGTTTAAAATACTGGAATAAAATATATTTTGTTGATTTTGCTTGGGGTTGCCCTCTCACAGTGAGCGAGGAAAGTAAATTTAAGGGTTAGGTTTTTCTTCCTCTGGCTGCACCGTCAATCCACGCCACCTCTCATGTGCACCTTTTCTTGTGCCTGCTTTTTTCTCATCGGTGTGCTAAACGTCTGATTGAAGGCCTTTGCTCCTAGGGCCTAGGGTTCTTGATCTCTCCAAGTGGTTTCGGTTGTTGGTTCTCATGGGGAGTTGATGTTTGGTGGGGATGAGGTCCGCATTCGTAGGGGCTTCCTCTAAGGGGGCATCAATGTTTCTACTTTAACCTAGCCGTGTAGGTTTTTGTTTTGTGGCGTGATCTGTTATGATTTTCGGTGGCTAGGGCTATTAGGTACCAACTATGTACCCATCTTTATGACTGTGATGGGGATTGTGGATCTGGGTGGGGGCAAAAGAAAACTCTATGGTGATGATGCTTCCGATACGGTGGAGGAGACCAGCCTCGAGGGGTCTCCAAGGTCTCCTTGATCTTTACTTGGGAACGTTCGTGGGCTTGGCATCAGATGAACATTCCTTCTACGGAGATCTTTCTTTGGAAATTTCTTTAGGCGCTACTACAAAAAAGGAAAAACATGACGGGAATTCACCGTTGTGTATTCTGTTTTCAAATGGTCGTGGAATCCACTGATATCTTTTCCATAACAAAACCACGACGGTAAATAACCGTCGTTGTTAAAACAAAAAACGTCATCAAAAAATAAAAACCGACATCTTTGTACTGCAAAAAGACATAAAAAAAACAGTCGAGGATGAGAATAGACGACCGACTCTAACAAAAAAATGTCATTAAAAAGGAAACATATGACATATATTAACAGAACATGGCCGTAAGATAAACATACAACGACGAGAACTAAAACCTAACGCCGTTAAATAAATCTTTAACGACAAATAGAAATATGACGTCTTTACATACATAATAGACGACGTTATTGGCACCTACTATGTCACAACATTTCCAACAACCGTCGTAAAATAAATTTTCCACTTCGATTTTTCTATGAATTATGACGTGGAAATATATGTCAGGGTCATTACTTACGATGCATGTATGTACAAAGACGACGTTGAAATAAATAAACAACGTCGGTTCCAAATAAATGAGAGCCATATTACAGAATTTATACGTCATATTTTGAAATAGAATCGTTGTGTAATGACTCTGAAACGACATCGTTTCTAATTCCACCGCCGTGTAAAATAATTTTAACTACAGGATCTGAAAATAAACGACGTTTAATTACGACACATTAATTTATAAAGACGACGTTGTCGTCTATATACAACGTCATTACCATGAAAAAGACCGCCGTGTTTCATAATTTATACATCTTCATTAAAAAAATTAACGTCGTCTAATTCATATATCTTAACGTCGACAAATTTAATGGACTTCAAATACCGTCGTGAATTCATCCTTTTCCACTTCGTTTATGAAAGAACATGCGACGTGGTAAATTCATGACGACGTCGTCTTTTGTAACGTTCAGGTTAAAGATCTCGTCTTTTAGACGTCGGTATTATGGGATTGGAGTCGTGTTATTTTGAATTACATGGCGGTTCTTTATGCTTGTCCGACGTGTTATCCTGGATAACTGTTTCACAATAGCGTCGTGGTTCTTCATTGTTACGTTGCTTTAAGACGTCGGTAAATATATTGCGGTCGTTGAATGCTCCAAAACGTCGTTATTTATTAGAACAGACGTTTGTTTTTCACATTTTTATCAAAACCGTCGTGTTTGTAATCTGGAACCAGTAATTTTTGTACTGATTGTTTTGTGGCCAAAACCTGTATAATGAAAGTGAAGAAATCACATTACAATATATTACAAAATTAATGTCATACACTGCCAATTACATAAAGCATCATTCAACCCATATATCTTCACACTCATCTCGAATATTTTGACTCCCTAACTCAACCACCATTTCATCAAATGTGTCAACATTTGGCATCCCTCTAGTAAATGGCTCACACTCAATTCTCACATTACCTAAGACATCATCACCAATAACATCATTATATTCTCTATTAGGCATTGATAACACTACCGACCAACTACGATGCATCGGATCGTCAACAAAAAATACTTGTTTGACTTGAGAAGCCAAAACAAATTGGTCATTCCTATGTCTAATTTTACTCAAATCTACAAGGGTAAATCTAAGTTCGTCCACTACAAGACCAGAAGTACTATCTATCCAATCACACCTAAAGACTGGGATTGTAAACTTTTGGTAGTCAAGGTCCCAAATTTCTTGAATGACACCATAGAAACCCATATTTGAGAGAATTGGTGTTTTTATCCTTGGCACTAGCAACTTGCATAGTATGTGCAAGTAAATAAACTCCACTATTTTGAGTTGTCCGCACATCATCTTGTGCCTTGATGTTGAATTTAATACCTTTAATAAGATAGCTCCTATATAATGGCACTTTGCCATGTTTGGACCATTGCTAACCACCTTAAATTTTCTGATACGCCATGATTGTCTTCCTCGTTAAGTTCACTTTGAACCTGCAAATTAATCATAACTTAATTTAATCTAACATAGAAAGAAGAAAATTAAAATCCAATATGTTATTCAATAACATATACCTTGAAGCGTAGCCATTGAATGAAAGTGCAATTGTGCTTATCCTGCAGCCACTTTGTTCTCTTTCTAAATTTTGGATAAGCGGTCTTGATGTAGATCATATGTTGCCTACATGACACAAAAAATTCAAGCATTACGGTCCCAAACATATGAGATAAACATAAGAAATAGTTAAAAATGGAAACTTAAAGAATAAAACTCATACGTACTCGATATAAGGTAGGACTTCCTCCATATTCTCCAAGACATATAGATGTGCTTGGTTTAACAGGTCCCGATCAACTACGCTCACTGTGCAACCTGATAATGGCTTTGAAACTCCCATCTTTTGGCTCGAAGGCACTCCAACTATACTAACATCAGATAAATACTCGGTACAAAACTCTACACTTCTTCACTATATACCGCTCAGCAATGCAACCTTGGACGATACGATTCTGAACATACCCCTTTACCACTTTCATATATCTTTCAAACTGATACATCCATCTAAAATATATTGGCCCACATAGACGAACTTCTCTGACAAGATGTACTACTAGATGAACCATGATATCAAAGAATGAAGGGGGAAAGTACTTCTCAAGCAAACACAAAGTAACTACTACATGTTCTTCCAACTTATCTAGCTTGGAAACATCAACAGTCTTTGCACATATAGCATTGAAGAAGAAGCACAAACGAGTTATTTCATACCTTGAAGGCTTCTCCAAAACAGAACGAAT
Organism: Prunus mume; assembly: GCF_029339155.1. Classification (NCBI taxonomy): domain Eukaryota; kingdom Viridiplantae; phylum Streptophyta; class Magnoliopsida; order Rosales; family Rosaceae; genus Prunus; species Prunus mume. Next base: position 44,804,969 of record NC_142699.1, read on the forward strand.
TGCCACAGGGAGCAATTGTTGCATTAAGGTATGGCAATCATGTGATTTAAGGCCAAGAAGTCTTGAATCTTGTAAAGATACAAGATTTTTTATATTTGAAGAATAACCTTCAGGGACCTTCATACCATAGAAAGAATTGCAAACCTCTCTCTTCTCTGCTCTTGACAAATTCCAAGGCCCGGGAGGCAAACGAGTACGTCTTTCTCCATACTCGGGTTGCAAATCAGTTTTGACCCCCATGTTCAATAAATCTAATCGAGCAGCAATCCCATCTTTATTTTTTTCAGGGATCTCCAGCAATGTACCAATGATACTATCGCAAACATTCTTCTCAATGTGCATAACATCTAGGACATCCCTCACAGGAAGGTATTTCCAATACTCGAGATCAAAGAATATTAATTTCTTCTTCCAACAAACTCTGTCACCATCTTCAACCATATGCAACACTTCTTCTCCGGTTAATGGCACGGGAGGCGTGCCATATTCAGGTTTCCATTAAAAGCTGCACGTTGCCTCCTATTTGAATGATTGATTGGTAACCATTTTCTATGCCCAATGTAACAAATTTTGTGGCCATTTTTCAACCTGTGACTAGGTGTATCATCGCCGCATATTGGACAAGCTTTATATCCTTTAACAACACAACCAGATAAGTTTACATAGGCGGGGAAATCATTAATTGTCCACATTAATGTAGCTCTGAGTGTAAAATATTCTCCATTATGTGCATCATACACTCCTCCAATCCCATCCCACAAAGATTTTAAATCATCAATCAAGGCTCCAAGTAGACATCTATATCATTTCCGGGCTGTTTAGGACTGGAAATCAATAAAGTCAACATCATGAACTTTCGTTTCATGCACAGCCATGGAGGGAGATTATATGTAACTAAGATAACTGGCCAGCAACTATATCTGCTACTTAGAGAACTGTGGGGATTGAATCCATCAGATGAAAGAGCCAATCTCAAGTTTCTCGGCTCATTACCAAACTCGGGCCATTTATCATCAAGAAGTTTCCAAGAAGGGGAATCCGCCGGATGAGATATCTGACCGTCAATTGATTTTCTAGCAGCATGACAAGTCAAACTCTTAGCTGTCTCATGTGATCGAAACATCCTTTTAAACCTTGGAATTGGAGGAAAATACCATACCACCTTCGCTGGCACATCCTTTTCAAGATTGAATCTTTGCCTTCCTTCCACCTTGAGATACCACAAGTAGAACAATTAGTTGAATCCTCATACTCCTTCCTATACAAGATGCAATCATTGGGGCATGCGTGCATTTTCTCATAACTTAGCCCCAATGCACACAAAGTCTTTTTTGCCTCATACATAGAGGCCGGTATTGTATTTCCTTCTGGAAGCAAATTGCCTTGAAGTATCAATAATTCTGTAAAACAGACATCACTCATCCCATGTTTTGCCTTCAAATTATACAACTTCACTAATGCCGATAACTTCGTGTACTTTCTACAACCAGGGTACAATGGTTGATCTCCATCTCCAATCACATTAACAAACTCATAAGGATCAGATCCAAAATCACCAAAATCATTATCATCCATCTCTATTTCTTCGGACACAAAACTATACCCACTATGGTCATCATCTTCTTCAACATTTCTACTAGCATTAGTAGTTGCTTCCTAAGGTTCTCCGTGAAATGTCCAATTCTTATAGCTTTGGTCAACTCCATTAAAGTATAAGTGATCCCTTATAATTCCAACCCCAAACAATTTCAAATTAACACATTTAACACATGGACAACGGATATGTGTTGCAGTTAGAAGATTTTCTACAGAAAAGTTCAAAAATGCTTCCACCCCTAACTCATATGCCTTCGATCTTCTATCCGAGTGCATCCATGACTTATCCATCTCCGACACTATACCCTATTATATATAATAAAGTGAAAAGACAAGCATTGACCATCACTATAGCAGATTATATAAAATTCTAAAAGCAAGTAATATACAACACAGACGCGTTTTTAAACAAAAACAGACGTATTTGACATATATAGACGACGAATTTTCAACAAACGTCGTCTAATTATAACCACGACGGTAGTTAAATAACACCGTCGTGTATAAGTAATACAAACGACGGTTTATGAAAAACCGTCGTCGTATGCCTAAAAACACGTCAATATCCCAGTTTATTTTCAAGATCCCAAAACCCTATTAAGAACACAACATATACATGAAACCAAGCATGAAACCAACATATACTAAGCATGAAAACAATAAATTCATTCCCAATTCAACATAACAGAGAGTGATTAAAAGATCCGACAAAATTAAATCCATTCCCTATTCAACATAACAGAGAGTGATCAAGAAAACATTAAACAGAAAATCCATGAATCCATACCTCCAACAACATTATTAACATATCACAAAACATATATCTAAAACCTTATAACAAAACAACGTAATATCATTCAATGAATTTACAAGGGGAAGAGAGGGTTTGTACTTACAGGTTGGCAGAGCTCAAAGATTATGGCCTACTTGGATTCGACAGAGCCTGGAGAGCCCAACTTTGAATTAGAGATGAAGTGAGAGAGCGAAATGTTATGTTGCGCGAAATCTGAAAATTTTAGGGTTCAGGGTTAGAAGTATAAAACTAAGAGCCAAAAGTGAAAATTTTAGGTCCCGCGAATATTTTTAGAAAGCGCACTCTTTAAAACATCGACCGAAAAAACAACCGTTGTTAAAATTTCACATTAAACATGACGCTTATTACATTAAGTACGTCGTGGTAAAACTATGTACGACGCAAAATCAAACAGAAGTCGTCAAAACTATGAAAAACCATGGCGAAAGTTCTACCAAAACAAACGTAAATATAGTATTCCACGACTCAAACACTGAACATAACGCCGTTTATTTTGAAGAAACCACGTCGTCTATTGAACCAATAGGAGTTGACGCTGCATTTTTTGGATTTATTTTAAATTTATTTTGAATATTTTGAATTAAAAATAATAAATATTCTTATGTCAACAACAAACCACGTCGGGGTTAATTAATTAACGACGTTGTAAATAGTAATAAACGACTCATTTGTAAAAAGTACATCGTTTAAAAGCGAAACCATGGCGGATGTTTCACCATCAGACGTAAACTCTGTATTCCACGACTCAATTACCGTCGTTAAAAGTAATACCCTAAACTTTGAAACCCTAAATTATATATTTGTAAAATATAATTGTATAAAATTGTTTATGGTTTTACAGCCTAATATATAACAAACATAAACCCTAAACCCCAAAACTTATACTTTAACCCTAAACCCTAATAAATAACAACCCTAAACCCCAAACCCTAAACCCTAAACCATCAAACTATATAAGTGATGTTATGACTCATCAAAATAATTTTATTTTGGGTGGTCATTTTAAACTTTTATTACTCAAACTGCATTTTTTTGAGGTTCAGGGGGAAGAAAATATATCAATGACTTCATAGAAGTTGACGTTGCATTTTTTTGATTTATTTTAAATTTATTTTGAATATTTTGAATTAAAAATAATAAAATATTCTTTTATCAACAACAAACCACGTCGGGGTTAAATAATTAACGACGTTGTAAATAATAATAAACGACTCACTTGTAAAAAGTACGTCATTTAAAAGCGAAACCATGGCGGATGTTTCACCATCCGACGTAAACTCTATATTCCATGACTCAATCACCGTCGTTAAAAGTAATACCCTAAACTTTGAAACCCTAAATTATATATTTGTAAAATATAATTGTATAAAATTGTTTATGGTTTTACAGCCTAATATATAACAAACATAAACCCTAAACCCCAAAAATTATACTTTAACTCTAAACCCTAATAAATAACAATCCTAAACCCCAAACCCTAAACCCTAAACCATCAAACTATATAAGTGATGTTATGACTCATCAAAATAATTTTATTTTGGGTGGTTATTTTAAAATTTTATTACTCAAACTGCATTTTTTTGAGGTTTAGGGGGAAGAAAATATATCAATGACTTCATAGGAGTTGACGTTGCATTTTTTTGATTTATTTTAAATTTATTTTGAATATTTTGAATTAAAAATAATAAAATATTCTTTTATCAACAACAAACCACGTCGGGGTTAAGTAATTAACGACATTGTAAATAATAATAAACGACTCACTTGTAAAAAGAACGTCGTTTAAAAGTGAAACCATGACGGATTTTTCACCATCCGACATAAACTCAATATTCCACGACTCAATTACCGTCGTTAAAAGTAATATCCTAAATTTTGAAACCCTAAATTATATATTTGTAAAATATAATTTTATAAAATTGTTTATAGTTTTACAGCCTAATATATAACAAATATAAACCCTAAACCCCAAAAATTATACTTTAACCCTAAACCCTAATAAATAACAACCCTAAACCCCAAACCCTAAACCCTAAACCATCAAACTATATAAGTAATGTTATGACTCATCAAAACAATTTTATTTTGGGTGGTCATTTTAAACTTTTATTACTCAAACTGCATTTTTTTGAGGTTTAGGGGGAAGAAAATATATCAATGACTTCATAGGAGTTGACGTTGCATTGTTTTGATTTATTTTAAATTTATTTTAAATATTTTGAATTAAAAATAATAAAATATTCTTTTATCAACAACAAACCACGTCGGGGTTAAGTAATTAATGACGTTGTAAATAATAATAAACGACTCATTTGTGAAAAGGACGTCGTTTAAAAGTGAAACCATGGCGAAATTTTCACTAAAACGATGTCCCATGGACGTACAAACGGTATATCACGTCTAAATATCCTTTTATGTCGTTCGAAAGTTATTACACGTTAGTTACGCAATTTGTTTTTTCTTTTAAATTATGAAAACCTCAACAAATTTTTTGGGAAAAAAAGGATGTATATTATAGACAAAATTTGTACATTACATATTATAGACAAAATTTGTACATATAAAAATATCAAGTGTTCCAAAAATCCTCTATTCCATATGAAGGCAAACAAGATCTGCCCATTCATTCCGGACTTCATCAATGGCTTCTTGGGGGTATGGCGCTTGCTCTTTTCCCTTGGCAAATTGCAATCCATAAACAATGATTATTAAGCTTTACAAAATAAAAAGAAATTCAGTCACAGACGACACTATTTTTCATATCCGACGTAGTATATCGATTCAACGACGGTAATTTTAAAGGACCGTCGTTGATAATACCAAAAACCACATAAAATGTTTCTGAAAATTTTCTTCTTACCTTCTTCTCAAACTCCAAGGAAGGATCCATGATGATGTCCCTCATGAAGCGCATCACATAATACCCGCATTCGACACTGCTGGGTTGCTTTGGTGTGCTGGCGAGTTTTCCAAATTGGTGCTTTACGGCCTGGTCGCCTATGTGGGAATTATAAATTTTTAAAGCATTGTTCATGATGTTTTTGCCCTCCTCATCAACCACACGATTTCTAGGCAGAGGATCCAGAAAATAGACGGTTTCCCTCTTTACTCTCACAATCAGCAAGACCCAATGACGGCTGCACAAAATTAACATAAAAAACGATGGTTAATATAAAAAGTCAGCACAAGAAAACAAACGACGGTTATTTATAAAAACCGACGTATTATATAGTTTCACACGACGTAATAACGTAGCAACCGACGTCATTATAAATTTATCACGACGGTAATTAACTACCGACGTGTTTAGTGGTTTCAAACGACTCAATAAATAAAGAACCGACGTGGTTAGATGTTTCAAACGACACAAAATTGGTTAAACAGTTTTATACGAGGTCAGTTAGTGAAAATCATACAAACAAAATCCTTTCAAACGACTCATGAAAATCTGTTCACCATCTGTTTTCTAAAGTCGATGGCTACAATTCGTGATCTGTCGGTTAGTGACCCAGCGTTGGCACTAACTTGAGCAGTCAATAAAGCCAACCATGCTGCACATATTTGTTTCTCTCAAACGATCATATAAGCACCTAAATATATAAAACAAAGATATATAAAAAAAAGTCAGCCCAAAAAAACACGACAGTTATTTATAAACAAACGACGTATTATACAATTTCACACAACTGAAATAGAAAGCAGACGTTATAACTAATTTATCACGACGGAAAAAAAGAACGACGTGGTTAGTGGTTTCAAACGACTCAATAAATAAACCACCGACGTCTTATGCTATAATTTTTTTTCTCAAACACAAATTTGAGTGTGAATTAAATATTTGATAAGGACAAACCTCATATATACTGCAACCACATTAGCCCCAATTTCTTCCATGCCTGCAAACTGTGTAATATCTTCATGCAAGACAAAGGTACTGCGATCTGCACCAAACACCTCCTTCTCAATGTTGAAGGTCATGATCTTCTCCTGAGGCTTTAGTGTCGTTTCCACATAACGACAAAGGGATTGTAAGGAAGATGGCACCTCCACATTTGAATAAACAACTACTTCATTACCCTGTTTAAAGAAATAACGCAAAATAAAGTGACGTGGTAATTCAATAAAAACGACGGTTTAAATAGAAAAACGTCGTCTGATAATAATTTAAACGACGGTAATAAAAAACCGTCGTGTTAAATAATTTATTACGTCATAGAAAATAAATTCCGACGTCTAATTTGAAAACAAACGACGGTTTAAAGAAAAATATCGACGTCTGAAATTTGAAAAACAAATAAAAAAGGCAAAGTTATGAGAATATACCTCTTCGTCATGCTTTTCTTCATCTTGGTTTTCTTCTTTCTTCTCTTCATCATTTTTGTCTTCCTTTTTGTCTTCATCTTTTTTTCTTTTTTTTCTTCCTTCTTCTCTTCATCTTTTTTTTCTCCCTTCTTCTCTTCATCTTTTTTTTCTTCTTTCTTCTCTTCATCTTGATTTCCTAAAGTCCCAGATTTCTGTTTTAAGTAATAAAGATATATATATGTATAAGACAGATTGTACAGAAAGTAAAAAAATTAAATCAAAACGTCGTGGTAAGGCATAACATAAGACGATATGTAAGAATTATGGACATCTTAAAATTATTAAACGATGGTAAATAATAAACGTCGTGGGATTTGTCTATTACGTCGGTAAGGACTAAAACTGTCGTCTAAAAACCACAAGTACGACGTCTAATGGCGTGTAAAACAAGTAAACTAAATACGACGTGGTATTTAAATACAAACGACGGTTTATTTATAAAATCATCGTGGTATGATTTTAAAACGATGGGTTTCTTCATAATAACAACGTCTAATAGTTTTTAAAAAAACAGAGAATTCAAAGTTCGGATATGTTACCGTTTCTTCTTGTTGTTCCCCATTTTTGGCAGTATCATCCTCTAAATGTAGGGATCTCACATCAACCCCAGAACAACTTGCTTTGTCGGACATTGGATTTTTGGGACTTTGCTCTAGACCTTGGTTTTGACAGGGGCTAGTTTTCGGTTTAAGCATGCTTGGATCAAAATTGGGGATGAGTTGGGAAAGCTGACTTAGTAAATGTTCCCTCTCAGCCTCTACCAATTGCTTGGTTCTAGCCTCCATCCTTAAAGTCTCTTCCCTTGATCTAGCTTCCATCTTCTTAGTCTCATCTTGAAGGACAATTCTTACACTTTCCTTCAATTGATCGGCAAACTTTACCCTCTGTTGTCTAGGTAAATTGAAGAATTGCTTAGGGGAAATCCCAGCACCTACCCCTCTTACTCTCCCTGGATGCTCGGGACCCAAAGCCAAGGTCAACACATCACTACTGCCAGATACACTAAGATTGCCTTCAGCCACTTGTTTTTGCAATTCATCCTAAAACAAAGACATATAAAAAAGTCAGCACAAGAAAACACACGACGGTTATTTATAAACAAACGACGCATTATATAATTTCACACGACGCAATAACATAGAAATCGATGTTATAATATATTTATAATGACGTTACTTAAATAACGACGTGGTTAGTGTTTCAAACGACACAATAAATAAACCACTGACATCTTATGTTATAATTACAGAAAACATAGCAGTGATTCCATATTCAGACCTTTAACGACGTTTTTTAAAACATTTCGACGTAGTAATATCATTCACACGATGCAAAAATTAACCACCGACGTCTTATGCTATAATTACAGAAAATACCGAGTTGTGATTCCAGATTTAGATCTTTCACGACGTTTTTTAAAACATTTCGACGTAGTAATATCATTCACACGATGGAAAAATATAACATAAGACGTAATAAGAATTATACACAGTTTAATAAAAATTTAAAACAGAGTGTGTAGGCTTACAATTAATTTTGCTTTCTCTGCCACCTTTGGATCCGGGATGTTACCATGTTTGTCCTGTCTAGCTTTCTTCCATAAGGTAGATCGATCAATTTCTACCCCAGGCATGGTTTCCTCCAATTGATCCTCCAAACCAGCATATCCTTTTCGAGACAATCGATGATTGTACTCAAGTTTCTCCCTAATCTGTGAATGTTGAGAATGCACAGACTCAAATTCTTTGGATAACCTTGAAGCTACAAAAGGCATCCCATTCTGCTTTCTCTATGAATTTATATATTTCAGGGGTTGGCTTAATTTCTCCCTCTCCTTGATGTATGGAAGGATATAATGCCTTGTCAGTGTAGACTTGAAATCCTTCCATTTCTTGGCAGCAGAAGATAACACCGAGGTCTTGCCCCCTTGACCTACCACAAAAGCCATGTCAACGGCTTCCCAAATCTGCTCCTTTATATCCTTGGGGATTTCAGCCCATTTCTTGTCCACAAGTGGGACTCTGGAGCGTGCCAACACACCAATGTAGGACTGCATCTCAGTATGTGCAGGGCCACATCCTTTCCCCCTTTTATTGTACTCAACAACTGGCTTGATTTTCTGCAATTTTCTCTTCACAACACGAGGCATTGTGCTCATACCTCGACCTGACTTTGAATCCTCAGAAATTGTTGTCGTGCTGGTTGGTTCTGTCTCAGCAGATGAAACAAACTTCATCTTCTTCAAGGGCTTGTCTTGAGGAGTTACCATTCCAAGCTCCTTACCTCCATTTTTTTTGGAGCCAGAGTCCTTACTTTGGTCTTGAGAAACCATGGTTACAGAAAAAACAAACCTGCAAGTGAAAATATTTCAGGAAAAAAATAAGAACACAAACAATGGTTATTTATAAAATACGACGTATGATAAGATTTTACACGACGCAATAACATAACATCAGACGTAATAAATGTTTAAAATGAGAGTACATAAACAACGACGAAACAATATTAAAGAAGACGTAATAAGAACTTATTACGACGATATTTACACGACGTCGTGATATTCAAATTCACACGACGTAAATATTAATATAACGTCGTGTTATTGACATTCACACAACGTAAATAATAAGATTCCGTCGTCTTTATAAGAATCCAAAAACCTTTTTCTTTCTCTATGAATGTTTGATTGCAGGTTTAATTTCTCTGAAACATGGTTTTTGTTTTTCCTAATTTGATAAAATACAAAGAAAAAGAAAGAAAGTTTTGGCATCTTTTATAGACGACGGTATCTTAGTATAACATCGTGGTATGAACATTCACACGGCGTCAATAATAAGATACCGTCGTCTATATAAGATACCAAATCCTACTTTCTTTGTCTTTGTATTTTATCAAATTAGGAAAAACGAAAACCATGGTTCAGAGAAATCAAACCTGCAATTAAACAAGAAAATAAAAAATCGACCGTCATTTTAAAAACAACTTAGATCAATTTTAAGACGACGCTAGGACGACTGACGAACCGTCATGGTCTACATATTTAACCACGTAAATAAGAAGCTACCGTCGTCTTATTTAGTTGAAGTAGTTGTGTTCAAAGTTGGAAACTTTCCCATCTTTGTCTATGTATGTTATCAAACTTGGAAAGAATAATGATTTTCGCCAGAAAAAAGGTAAAAAGATTTTCAAAACAAAAACCGTATGAGCATGCAAAATAGCAACAAAAATAGTGAGAAATGAAAGCTTACCTTTTGCGTGCAATGAAAGCTTTCTCTCAGAGGTTGGTGTTTAAGTTCGGAGACAACGAAGACGAGAGGAAGACGATGAGATACTCGTGATTGCTCGACAAGGAAAAAGACGAAAAGTTTTCTCGAGATTGAAATTTTTTCTCGGGTTTGGAAACAGTGCATGTGTAATTCAAGTAGATGAAAAGTTGTATATATATACAAATCGTTTAATAGTAATAAGACGGCGGTTTACATAGAACGACGACGTATAAATAAACAAACTACGACAATAATTTGAACTTGGGACGTGGTAAATAAATACGACAGCAGTGTTATAGGTACCGCCGTAGTAAACTCCTAAATAAAAGTCGATAAATCAATATCTCGCGTCATGATAGAAGTATTTAACACGACGGTTTTTTGTAATTTACCGACGTTAATTTTTATAATATACGTCGTTTTTTTGTAATATACCGACGTGGTATTTATAAATAGACGGCGGTTTTGTGTAAGGACCGCCGTGGGTTTTAAAAATTTATTGTATAAATTTGTCGCCTTCTTTCAATTTCAGTTTTCATTTAGGTTTCCATGTTCTTCCTCTCTCACAGACACTCTCTCTCACATCTCGAAGGCAATAATTTGGATGTCTTTCTCAAAGAGAAATGGAGCTTACTCTCCAACAAATCTATGTCCACAAGAGGAAGCTTGTCAATCCTGATAGGAGACTTAGTGCTTCTGAATACTCCTTGCTTTCCATCAAAAGAGATGCAAGCCTGGCCTCCACTCGCTGTCCAAGGAAAGTTCGCTTCTCGGGAAACTGAAGATCTGCATTCGATTTTCTTGGCTACGAAGATCCGTCAGGTTTGTGATAGAAGAAGATGGGTTATCGGCATTAGTGAAGAAGATGTTCCTTTATCCGTAGAGCTTCTGAAGAAGAAGATGGGTTTTCAAGAATGCGATAAAGAATAGAAATGGCTTCAGATGGCCTCTAAAGCCTGAGCAATCGAATCAGATGGCTTCAGCTGTCAATGCTTTGAACTATCCAAGTCCTGCAGAAAGAGAACGGTTAAAGAAATTGAAACAACGACGGTTTTACATTCTACCACGTCTTTTTTAAACTAAGACGACGTAATATTTTTTTCGCGACGTGGATTCGTTTTTAAAACGTCTTATGTGTAATATAACCGACGTGGATTTTATTTTTATAATTATAAATATAATTTTTTTTCCCTTGTTCTTTCAGTTTATTTTTCAAAAACAGTGCCTTATAAATAGAGTTTTTTTTCCCGAGGAAATTAATGTTCAAGAATTTATAAAGTTTCTTTTTTGGGTGACTGATTTAAATCAAATAAGAATATAAAAACAACGACTGTTTGTTGTTATACCGTCGTCTTTTTTTAATATAAGACAACGCAATATTTTTTTCGCGACTTGGATTCGTTTTTAAAACCTCGTTATGTGTAATATAACCGACGTGGATTTTATTTTTATAATTATAAATACAATTTTTTTCCCTTGTTCTTTCAGTTTATTTTCCAAAAACAGTGCCTTATAAATAGAGTTTTTTTTCTCGAGGAAATTAATGTTCTAGAATTTGTAAAGTTTTTTTCGGGTGACTGATTTAAATCAAATACGAATATAAAAACAACGACTGTTTTTTGTTATACCGTCGTCTTTTTTTGTCGTCTTAAGTAAGACTAAGACGACGTAATGTATTTGTTCCCCGACGTGGATTATTTTTGTTAAACGTCGTTAGGTGTAATATAACCGACGTGGATTTGGTTTTTTAATTATAAATAGGGTTTTTTTTTCACGGGTGCTTTCAGTTTTAGTATTCGATTAGGGTTTCAACTTCTTCTTGCCCCTTTCTCTGTCTCACCTCATCTCTTAGGAGGCAATTGTTTGAATGTTGGTGTGTGTGTATGTTTGTATATCTAATTCACAAACATACACACATCACCAATTTTCAAAAAATTGTCTCTCTGATTGCAAATCTGTGGCTGCCGTCGTGAAGTTTTAGGAGGCAATTGTTTGGATGTTGATGTGTGTGTGCGTTTGTGTAGAGACACAAACGCACACACATCATCAACTTCCAAAATTGTCTCTCGATTGCAAATGACGCTGTAGTCAAATTTTTTTTGGATGTTAATGTGTATGTGCGTTTGTGTATCTCAAAGACACAAATACACATACATCATTAACCTCTAAAATATTGTCTTTCTGGTAAGATTATGATGAGGAACAGAGTTCCATCTTGTAAGATTTCCTAACCCTTGTGATCTCAGAAAAATCTGATTATGTCTGCGGTTTTCTGTATAAACCGTCGTGGTTATTTCAATTCTTGTCATTAAGTATACCTACTGACGTAGGATAACAAAATCCAAGAAATAAATTGTTAAAAAAAATTCTTATTCAAACGACTTTTAAATATAATGTATGACGTATAAAGTGAATAAATACGACGTTAAATTGTATAATACGTCGTTAAATGAAAACCCCAACGTGGTGAGATTTAAAGATACCGTCATAGAAATACGAGAAAGACGTCGTTATATTTATCTTTGCCGTAGTTGTACATTAATTTAATACGGCGGTATTTTGCATTTTACCGCCATGGATTTATTTATAATTATACGGCGCCTTATACGAAAACTTGGTCGTGTTAATTTCTGGGTAAAAACGGCGGCTTTTTTTGAAATTGTCGTCTTTACTTTCTACGTCGGTCGGTTCATAACTTCCGCCGTTATTTGTTGGCTATGATTTTACTACTTGGAAATCCTATTTCAATAAGACGTCGGTTTTTTAATTAGGTACGTCGTGTTTTAGGAACAGCCATTTGAATCTCCATTTTTTAGTTGTCTAAGGTGTTATTACACAGCGGTTTTATAAAACCGTCGTCTTTTAAAAAACAACGACGGTTTTCACTTAGACCGTTGTTTTTTTCTGGTCGTCTTTGTCACTTTTTGTAGTAGTGAGGCTAAGAGGCCAATTTTGGTTGGATCTATTTGATACCTATAGTACGCTTTCTGGCTCTGTGCAAAGGACTATGATGCTTTCTCTAGATCATAAAAGACCTTCTTTGATAGTTCCTTGCGTAGTGATGGGATGTGCTTCAAGGGCTTTGTGGTTGGCGTTTGGTTGGATATGTTTTATCTCCACAGTATGTTTTGATCTTGTACAAAGGACTGTGATGCTTTCTCTAGATCATAGGAGGCCTTCTTTGACAGTATCAGCTGAGTGTTGGGATTTGTTTTCAGAGTTTGTGGGTGGGTTATATGTTTTGTCTATTTCACATAAGCTATTTGATTTATCTGTTTAGTCATTAGCATGGGTAGTACTCTTTCTTACAATGGGTATTCTTTTCTCCGAGAAGGTTTTAAAGAGGTTGTCTTTTATCATGCTAGTTTCTTATGCGTTTAATGAAATATCATCTTTTCTATCAAATAAAAAAAAATAAAATTGGTATATGTTCCCAATATTTTTTTTTTATAAAAAAAGTGCTCCTATTTCTATACCTTGTTCTATTTCCCCACCCACCTTATCTTCAAATTTTAAAGACAAACCCCTTTGTAAAATTACTTTTAAGGACTTAGGAAAAAAAAAACATCAACTCATGTAACCCACCTATTGTACCGTCCGACAAAAAGAAAAAAAAAAGGTATGACTCCTCAATTGCTCTTATGAGTCATCAGTGCTCATAACTCAATTCTCAAACAATTTTCTTCTTTCTTATTTTCATTCAATCAAATTGTTTCTAAAGAATAGAAAAACAAGAGAATGGATATTGAAGAGAACGATTCAGTGAAAATGGTAGGTGAGAAGTGACAAGACCCGACCCAAATTCCACTTTGGAATCTGCGTCGAACCCCGTGAAAATCCAACACTGTCAAGTCTGGGCACGCTGACCAAATTGCCCTTAACTAAAACTCAAACAATTCTTTTTAGGTTTGACTTCTGCTGAAAAATTGGCAGAGTCTCCCCTGAAAATTGCTCATTTCAAATAATTTACACCTGTACAACATGCAATTCATCCATAAGCGTTCAGCATGCACAATGTTAGAGCACACACAATCCAACAGAAAATTTGTGTGGCCTTAGGCCTTACAAAAATCCTAGGGCAATATCATTGCCTACTAATTAATTAATTTACAAAAAGGGTAAATTACTCAAATGGTTCTCAAACTTGTACTCGATTTACATTTTGGTCCCTCAATCAAACTATTAGTCCAAATGGTCCATTAACTATATATTAATCACTCAATTGGTCATATCGTTACATTCTGTCAATGTTGCTGTTAAATATGAGAGCAAATTGGTCATTTCGTACGTTAAAAATAAAATAAAAACTCTCTCTCTCTCTCTCTCTCTCTCTCTCTCTCTCTCCATTCCCCCATGGCCACCACCCTCAAGCTCCAACCCCCAAACCCATACCACAACCACTTTCCACCCAAACCCATCCAACAACCACCCTCCACCCTAGGCCCCAAGAACCCAAAACCCCAGCTCCACCCCACCCTCCACCCAAACCAGCAACTACAAAAAGAAAAGAAAAAAATCTTCCACAACCCTCCCAACGAACCCAGAACCCCAACTCAACAACCATCCAGACCCTCTCCTCCCAAAGAACCCAGTCACTTTTTGTCTCTGTTGATCCTCTTCACTCCATCACCATTTTCGCCATTGCCCACCTCCTCAGGAGCTTTCCTCTTCCTTTGCGTCTCTTCAGCAACATTCTCCATCCTCCTTGGGTCCTCGCTCCTCAAAGACAGTGATGAAGGAGACGTACCACTTCAGCTTTTCACACAAACCAAGTTATTGCACCAAGAAATTATCAAAACCCCACCTTGGAAAATGAAACAAAACAGCCAATTATCAAAATCAAATACCGCATGAGGCCAAAGAGCGAAGTAGTGAGTCTACGGCAATCAGAAAGATTTAAAGATCGCAAGTAACGAAAGGCTCCTATGTATGCAATCCATTCGACATCAATAGAGCTCTCCCCTCTCAGATCAAGCTTCTCTACGCTGTGTTTGAATAATCTACACCATATGCCCACAACCCATTTCAATTCCATGTGCAAGTAATCGAATAGATTAGACATGAGTTTTTCGAAAAACAAATAGAAGAAGAAGAAAAAAAAGGTGAGAAATGTACTCGAGCAAGGAAGGGAAGAGGAACACAATAATTGGAGAGGTCTGTGGGGAATGGAGGAGAAGAAATCAAAGGGAGGGGGTTTGGGTCTCATGATTTTGTTTTCTTTTTCTTCAATTATTTTCTAATTCTGTATTTATTTTAACCCTGTTTTATTTGTTAATTATGAAAAGTTGTATTTACCCTAAAATTTGGTTAAATTTAACAGAAAATTGGACGGTAGGACCAATTGAGCGATTAATATATAGTTAATGGACCATTTGGACTAATAATTTAATTGAGGGATCAAAATGTAAATTGAGTACAAGTTTGAGGACCATTTGAGTAATTTACCCTTCACAAAAATCGTACGGTTATAGTAGGATATCCTACATAATGGAAGTGATGAATGCCCGGTGGTGGTGTTCCAGTACACGATTACTGCCTGAGGGCGCAAAACATTAAAAGTGTAAGTGGACAAAAGAAAGTTTTGCAAAATATAATATCAATATACTAACCCCACTGTTAAAACCATTTGAAAATTCATTTAATCCATGTTCTATATTCGTGCAAAAATCAAGCATGCATATTTATATTCATATAACCATTCATACATTCAATCACTTCATCAAAACCATTAGAAAGCATTGAAAAATAATAATTCCTTTCCACCTAAGTGTACCTCATAAATTTGTCAATTCCTTGATTTTTCTATTTATTTCCCACATTATACCGTAAATTCCAAGTGTCACATAATCGGCATGTCCTCATAGAAATTGGAAACACAAAGTTAACCTGAACCACATTCCTAGCAGAACTAAGGAGACACTTGGTCAACCTGAGCCGCATTCCTCGCTCCTCACAGTCCAGATATCCCTAGGACTCGTGAGGCAATCAAACGTGAGTTGACTCAACCGAAGGCAACTAGGATGTCTGTAGACATCATTATATCTGAAGGCAACAGTTTATTCGAAGGCAACATTTTGGGTACCTATGATGGTTTAAAAACCTTTCTTGGAAAATTATAATATTGTTTCTCACTCAATCCTTAAATCCTATTATATTTCCTTTTTTACTTTCCGAGCTATTCACATTTAATCATAAACAAAATTTTATAAAAGTATTTGAATTCAAACTGTATGCTTGGAAAGCAAAAACAATAAATAATTCATTCATGATCAATTAATAAAACTTTTACTATATAAAATTCATTTATAAAACAAACATCCACTCATTGTGCGTCCGAGCTTACCTGACTCTTCGAGGGTCCTTCCTGTAGGTTTGGTGGAGCCCAAGTACCTATTTAAACGATTAAAAACATTTAATTAATAAAATAGCTCAACCACAAATATTTAATCAAAACCTTGACCCCCGACCTTAAAGTGTGTGTGCATAACCTAAGAAAGTTCCTAGGCCCATTTTCAACAGTTCTCACAGTTTCAATGGTCTGAAAAGACCCGAGATTAAATATACAATTAAATTTTTATATTGGTCAACTAGGTCCCCCTTAGGGCCTACGACCTCCGATTAATAATCCGGACATTCCTATGGGTTCAACAAAATTTACTAAACACGTCCTGCAAGTTTGTCCAGATCGAGCGGTCAGATATTTCTCAATTGCACGCTCGGACGGTCATCGTTTTATGTAATCTTTGAATCGTTGATTTGGAGTATCTGGAACTCTAATCCTCGATCTGTGAGTTCCTGCATAATCCTAGAGATTCCTAGATCAACATATCTGAAAATGGAGTTGATCCAACGGTCTGAACATATCAAACTCGGATATTACCTAATATGTAAAAATCCGTTCGACCGTCAAATGATAACCAAATTCGAATCTGAGCATATCGTCGTGCTCGGGACGATATGGGGATCATTTTAGGACCAAATAGGTCACCCAACCTTGGCCCACGCGCCCCAGCTCGTGGGTGTCTTGAGAAAATTTTGGCGACCGGAAAATTCTCAAAACACCCGGCAATACCTATACCTACATGATCAGAATAACTAGGGGAGCAACTTTTGTTCTTAGGCCATGGCCAAAAAGTGCTCGAAGCTTGCCGGAAATTCGAGCCGAAAATCAGTCAAAACTTAGATTGTAAATCAAGCTTCAAACTTCAAAATCAATCTTAAACAACCCAACCATCAGCTAGATCATGTTGAAAGGATGAGAAATCGAACCTAGATCGACAAATTTGGTGGCCAGAATCATCGAAAAATTTCAAAGAAAATCAGACGGTCTTGAGAGGTGATTGCGGTAAACTTAGAAGGGATGGGATGCGATGAGAGTCGGGCGATTCGTTTGGGACATACCACGGTGGCGGTCGAGGAGGCTGCCAAAAACAAAGGGCTCACTGGGGTTTTTCACCAGAGAGTAAGGTCGGGGAGATAGATAGAGAGAGAGAGAGAGAGAGAGAGAGAGAGAATTTGATTGGTTTTAAAATCTGACTTTTGAAATATTTATGGTTGTGCCATTGCTCTTCCGTTGATTGTAACTTCTTCGTTAAAACACCGATTTGAGCCTACTACATGTCTACAAACTCGTATCGACGCGCTCTACGTAATGGTGCTAGTCAAATCCCCAAATTCTTTCCCGAACAAAAAGTCAATTTTAAACCCATTAAAATAATCTTGAGATGAATATTAATTTAGGAACAAGATATTACAAAAAGATAAGGTGAGTAAAGAAATAAGATAGAGGGTGGAAATAGCGGCACTTGGCCCAAAAAAAAAAAAAAACCCCTCTTTATTAATAAAAAGTTAATATTGTCTTCATAGTTGTCAAAGTACTAAAGATTAATTAACTTTAAAAAGAATATTAAAATACCATAACTTTCACTTCATATAAACGTTGTAATCAAATTTTTATTTCTTACAAACACGACCAAAAAAAAAAAGGTGGAAACAGTCACCATTATTTGGGAACATTTGGCGACATTTGCTGGGGTGACTAGAGGCTTGCAAAATTCAATAAACAATATATAAATGGCTGACTGTTCTTGTAAATAGAGGCTTGCAAAATTACAATGTCCTCAGGCTATACAGGAATGTCTCTGCGAATTTTTATATGTTCCTCAAAAATAGAACAACTGTATTTATAGAGTGGCTGATACCTGTATCAACATGTATTTGATAAGGACACATCCAGTCAGACAAAAGGCCAATCCCACTTGCCACTCATTTGGGCCACTTGCATAGCCCAACTCAAACTCACCTACTTCCAAGATTAGGTTTATAAAGAGCTCCAATGAATTCTAGTTTTCTAATGTGGGACTAATTTCAATTCAAAAATAGCTTGCAATGCCTTGCATAGCCAACAAACGTGTACAAAATGTTGCCACTTAGACCTAATTATCCCTAGCAAAAGGGGCGCAAAGATCAGGGGTTGTCACGCCCTGGACCCTGGGATCGGTGAAAACACCGTGCCCTATGCGTGAGAAAATAAAAACTAAAATAAAATAAAAAGAAGCCGAAACATGGTTTAAAATAAACTTCTCTTATAAAATAGCTCCCAAAATCTTACAACTTTACAATAAATAAACAACGCTCTACTACTCTCATCTAATTTAGCCTCAACTGGTTTAGTCCTTTTCTTGCCCACTAATTTATCTGAAAAATTAAACAGGGTGAGAGGTGAGCAACCACCGCTCAGTGAGTAGATTATGTAATATGCCAGTTAAGCAATGCCGTTTTACACACTCTAGAAAATATCATGAAAATATACATCAATCCATATCATATCACATCATCCCTTCATATCTTGGCTATCCTTCATAGCATGTAACCAACCATGTGACTCCTATTGGCCTTACTACCCTATGTCCCCATGCGGTACATCTATCCCTCGGATACCCCAACATTGAAGTTCTCATGTTCCATGAATAATACATACTTCATAAATATTTCAATCAATGTATATAATGTGAAAATTTGCACTAAATTAGACATGCTTGACTTTGAAATAGAGAGATATTTGTAAATAGAACAAATCCACGATAATTCATGGTTTTCATATTTTATCACAAAATAAGAACTTTTAGAACACATTACATAAACCACTCACATCAATAATAAGAGCCCTTAAAATAAATTGGCAAAACAACCTATCTATTTTTCTTCATATACTGCTACGAATGCCATGAAAACAATAATAGGAAATGATTCCTATTTATACTACTACATAGGCGGCAACTAATGGTTTCTAATTGGTGGAAGATGCACTTCAACTGATAACCTTTGCTCCAAGTCTCAATACCACCCGCTCATACTAAAAGGATTAGTCATCTAGTGGAATGACACTTGTCGAGTAATCAATCTCAAATAGAAAAGTTTTAGCACAACTGACTTACACATCAAGTTCAAAGCAAGGAAAAACTACCACCTCTTGCTTCCTATATACATATTTAATATAATACAATACATATAATTATTATTAAAATGGTAAAACAACTATATATATATAATCAATTTAAAGATATAACTAAATAGGCAGCAAAATATATTTTTTAAAATATACGGGTCTTCACAATCTACCCTCCTTAAAAGAAATTTCGTCCTCGAAATTTACTCACACTTAATCAAGAAAATCTACTCTTAAAGATCTTTGTCGTTCACTTCTTTAAATTCAAACCTATATGCTCACACTAATCTTCTACCACAGTTCCCAAGGTTGTCTAATCTCTATGCCCCGATACCATTATCACACGCCGAACTTGGGGGTCGGTGAAACCTCTACGCTCGGTCGTGAGAAAATAAAAACTAAAATAAAATAAAAAGAAGCCGAAACATGGTTTAAAATAAACTTCTCTTATAAAATAGCTCCCAAAATCTTACAACTTTACAATAAATAAACAAAGCTCTACTACTCTCATCTAATTCAGCCTCAACTGGTTTAGTCCTTTTCTTGCCCACTAATTCATCCTGAAAAATTAAACAGGGTGAGGGATGAGCAACCACCGCTCAGTGAGTAGATTATGTAATATGCCAGTCAAGTAATGCCGTTTTATACACTCTAGAAAATATCATGAAAACATACACCAATCCAGATCATATCACATCATCCCTTCATATCTTGGCTATCCTTCATAGCATGTAACCAACCACGTGACCCCTATTGGCCTTACTGCCCTATGTCCCCGTGTGGTACATCTATCCCTCGGATACCCCAACATTGAAGTTCTCATGTTCCATGAATAATACATACTTCACAAATATTCCAATCAATATATATAATGTGAAAAATTGCATCAAATTAGACATGCTTGACTTTGAAATAGAGAGATATTTGTAAATAGAACAAATTCACTATAATTCATGATTTTCATATTTTATCACAAAATAAGAACTTTTGGAGCACATTACATAAACCACTCACATTAATAATGAGAGCCCTTAAAATAAATTGGCAAAACAACCTATCTATCTTTCTTCATGTACTGCTACGAATGCCATGAAAACAATAATAGGAAATGATTCCTATTTATACTACTACATAGGCAGCAACTAATGGTTTCTAATTGGTGGAAGATGCACTTCAACTGATAACCTTTGCTCCAAGTCTCAATACCACCAGCTCATACTAAAAAGGATTAGTCATCTAGTGGAATGACACTTGTCGAGTAATCAATCTCAAATAGAAAAGTTTTAGCACAACTGACTTACACGTCAAGTTCAAAGCAAGGAAAAACTACCACTTCTTGCTTCCTATATACATATTTAATATAATACAATACATATAATTATTATTAAAATGGTAAAACAACTATATATGTAATCAATTTAAAGATATAACTAAATAGGCAGTAAAATATATATTTTTAAAATATACGGGTCTTCACAGCGGCGTCATCCCATCCTCATTAATATGGAGAAGGATGACATAATGAACTCCTAATAGCAACTCCACCCATTTGCCCTTAGCCATGGCAAGAGGGGAGCTAGGGCAGCCATTATTCACATGAATAGTGGTTTCCCTTGCAAATAGTATTTTGTGTTTCCACCCATTGCCATAGCTAAGGGCAATTACTATTCATTTTTTTTGTTTTTTTCATAAATTTTTTTACCTCAATAATTAATTTAGATAATATTTTCGGATAACATTCCCGGGTTCCTACATGTCAAGACTATTCATAATCGGATAAAATTTCCGAATAAGATTTTTGTGTTCAAATTTCAGATGAATTTCAAAATTCAAAAGGTATTGTAATTATTACATAAAGAAATCCAATACAAGTCATTAAGAATTACTACTACTAAAATAAAATATATGAATTACAACAACTTTAATAGAAAACATGAAAAATACAAATACATAAAAGGTATGCCAATTAATTTAATAGTTTTCATCATTTAACCAATCCGTGTTGCTAGGCCCATCATCCCGGAAAAGTCTTCTTCTCATAACATCCCTTCGTTCTAGCTTCCAAAATTGTTTTGTTTCAGGGGACATATGGCTTGTATCCATCGCCATGGTTTCCTGATCCGTCTTGTACTCATCTTTTTTGCACAAATACTCCCTTTCTTGTGCATACTCGGCTTGAATCTTCATCTCGTTACCTTGGCGTTTCTGCTCCATTTCAATTCTTATAGTGTTCTGCCTTGCAATTTCCTCCAAAAACTTTGAATTATTATTGCTCGAATTACCCGCTTTCTTTGCCTTCGCAGCCTTTTGGCCAATGGGCCTCGGCTCCTTTTCGATGGGTGAGTCTTAACTCATAGGGGAATCGATAGGTGAATTCGATGTCATTGAATCACGGAGTGGCGTCTCGTTTAACATAACCTTGGGACCCGTGGAAATAATTATGAAGCATTTGCAATATTTCACCACCTCCCAACATTCATGATGGTTGAAACTTTTTTTGCCACCCCCGGTTGCACCGAACCACATTTGTGCTTGAATAATCTATTTAACACAAAAATGGAAATGCAAGAAATATTTAAAATATATTGACAGACTGCTCGAATTTCCGAACCGGACTTCGTCTTGGTGCCGACATCACACTGATGCCGGGCCCACTTACTAAAAGTCCAAGACGTCCTACCAAAATTTTTGGCAGAGTCTCCCCTGTAAAGTGCTCAAACCCAACAATAAACAACCTGCATAATTTACATCATAAAAATCCCAACTGCCAGCATGCTTTTAACATACTACAATCCAACACAAAATGGCCTCCGCCTCAAGTAATAGCCTAACATGGGCAGAATAGAAGCGTCAGAATTTGTTTACAACAAACAGGGGAGTAGAAAGAATTTATACAGCACTTATCAACAGATCGACAAGCTTGGAGCTCGTGACTTGCTCGAATGCCTTCAGGAGCAACTACTGTCTGGGGGGCGCAAAACAGAAAGATGTGAGTGGACAGAAATAAAGTTTCACTTTAAATCAACATAGTAACCCCACCATGTAAAAATAATGCTCTAGCATGCAGTTTCACAATTCAGAAACCAAAACTCAAACACAAAATCCCAAAGTCCAAAACATCTCCACATCTCAAGCCCACAACTCATTTCCCAAAATATATGCAACTCTCAACAACCCGTAAATACCCATATATAAATATATATATATATAGCTAGGACTCTAATATAAAATATACTCCTCTCCAAACTAATGTACCGGGGAGACAATCCAACTGGGATTGTTAGCTGGTACGCAGATTTCGAACACTAACCCGTCCGGTGGATGAGTAGTCCAACCGGGACGGAACTCCATAGCTCACACGCCGGCACTGCCAACGACACGTGTAGCTCACAAATCTCATATCAAGTCCTACGCGAGCAGACAGTATCATCACCCCACCGGCACTGCCAACGACGTGTGTGATGATACTCAACAATATACATACTTCCCATACGCGCGCCAACGATACGATGGAAAGTGTCTCACACACCGCAAGATCGCCAACGACATGTGTGAGACCCGTAATCTCATGGCCTTCCCACCCCACCGGCACTGCCAACGACGTGTGTGGGAAGCCTAGTAACTAGGGAATGGTACTCACCTACCATACTCATACATCTCACAACCATCCATCAAACTCCTATCTTTCCACAATCTCACCACAACAACCTCTCATACTCTATACATAGACAATATAGATAGCCATCCCAAAATCCATATCAACATAATCATCGTACTCAAATATATATGTCTATACTCAAAATATATAGCCAAGATATATAAACATATTCAAATCATCAACCAAAGGCTTATTAAATCAAAGTCACCATCATTTAAAGTATATGCACAAAACTTTCATAATTAAAAACCATGCATATGCTTAAAACAAAGTCCACTCACAAGTAATCCCAAGCTGCCCGGCCCCGTGAGGGTCCCGCCTGCTGCGAGTGATCAACCGAAGTACCTATTCCAAGATACAAATCCTTGATTAACATCACGTACTTCCAAAACGGAAATTCACGAAAGGAAATACTTAAATCCCCAAGTTCCGGTGCGCCACGCCCAAACGAACATCCTAAGGTCCGCATGTATTGAATTACTTCCCAATCGACGGTGATCGCGATTTCCTAAACTTCACATTATTGAATCGAACATCCGGCTCCAATTCACGATCCGCGATTCCTACAGGTTTCTAAGAGTACCTAGATCAACATACTTCAATTTGGAAACGATCCAACGGTCAGAACTTATCGAACCCGGATAACGCACAATATGCGAAATCCGTTCGATAGTCAAACGATATCCAAATTGAGATCCGCGAAATCCTACGCACTCGTGACAACCTAAAGATCTCAACAGGACGAAAAACAACTTCACCCACCTTGCCCACGCGCCGCCACACGCCGCAGCGCGCGGGTGTGTAGAGAGATTTCCGGCGACGGAAAATCTCCAAACCAACGTTCACCCTTCCAATCCTAGATACTACTCGAAGAATGGAGCAACTTTTCCAACTACGGCAACGTCCAATTCGGACGGCAAGTGGCCGGAATTTCAAATTGAAATCCGGCCAAAACCTAAGTTTCCAATTCAAGAATTTAACCTGCAAATCTATCAAAACCTATCCCACAGCCAGCTAGAACACATAAAATGGATGAGAAACCTCACCTTACCCGTCGGAAATGGTGGCTGGAGGAGAGAGATCGAGCGGCTGGAAGTTCCACCATTCCCGCCACGTTGCAATTTCCGCGAGTCCCGAAGGTTTCGGTCTTGGCCGGGGAAGAGAGAGAGAGGTGCGGTTCGAACGGACCGGCCTGCTGACGGGGTGGTCGGAGGTGGCGGCTGTGTGGTGGTTTCTGTCTGGCGAACAAGAACTCGGGAGGGGAAAAATCGCAAGGAGAAGAAGAAGACGCGGGAGGAAGAGAGAGAAAGTGAGGGGTAAATGTGAAAAATCAGATTTTACCCCAAACTTACTTCGAAATAATTACGGTTCTGCCACCGAACAAGTTCTGATCGCTAAAGCTTCGTTAAATCTCCGATTCAAGCCTACCGCATGTCTACGGTTTCGTCTCAGTACCACCTACGCAACCACACCACTCACGGTCCCAAAATCGTCCCGGATATGAAAGTGACCAAAATTACCCTTAACCCAAGAGTAAATTAATATTTTCCCTTGATTAAATTAAATTAGGAAAATAAACGGAGTCGGGGTGTTACATATATTGGATATGCAATTAACCTTACAAATAAATTGGAAGTGCAAGAAATATTAAGAAACAATTGGAAATGCAAGAAATATTAACAAAATATTGAAAATGCAAGAAATATTAACAAAATATTGAAAATGCAAGAAATATTAACAAAATATTTAAAATACAAGAAATATTAACAAAATATTTAAAATGCAATAAATATTAACAATATATATATATATATATTAGGACATTAAACTTAATAAAACGAAAATTACAAAGTACTTACCTCGTTAGTACGATTTTCCCCGCTTCTATAGTTGTGCATCGCTTTTGACAAGGCATCTCTCCATTTTCCCAACTCTTTATTGAGAATTTTAAACCTATTAGACAATGTCATTTCCGTACGAGTCGACACCCGAATTTTTTCACAAAATTCGGCATGAATTTTTTTCCACATATGAAAAAATTTCATCTCATTGCTTGACACGGGACAATGACAAATTTGGAGCCAAGCCTCACACAAGGAAACATCTTCCATGATGCTTCACGCCGCCTCCGGTTTCGATAGAAGAAGCCATAAAAATAAGAAATAAAAATACAAGGTGAAAGAGAGGAAAATGTTGAGTAAAGAGTGAATAATAGTATAAGTAGAATAAAATGCATGAGGATTGGTGTTGAAAGTGAAGGGTATTGATAGGTATTAATAGAAAAAAAAATTTAGTATTTTTTTAAAAAAATTTTGATTTTTTTTCATAATTTTATTGCCAAAAAGCCACTGGATTGGATTCTGAGAAGCAAATCGAACACTAGGGCATGACACGTGGCTTCTACTGGAGACAAGCTGATGTCAATGCAACGTCCACAACACGCTGGCTCGACCTGCCGAATCGCCTTAGGGCGGCCATTCGACTCGTGGGATCCACTCCCACCAGCCTTCAGCCGCTCACACCGAACAATGTTTTTTTCTTTCCCCCAGCCTTGGCTTAGTGACCGTGGAATCGTTTAATCGCAGAGGTCGATTCTCTACCAAAATTTATCGAGAGCGTGTGAGCTTGCTTGGGACCTAAGAGCCATGGGGTAAACCCAATAGGCCAACCAAACTTCCTGGGCCTCACAGCCAATGAACCCAAACATGGGTTAAGAAGACATGTGGGCCTGAGATCAGTTTTTACTTGGCTCCATGAAGTGAGTCCAAACATAACGAATCCTTGGGCAGCACGGCTCCAAAATGGATCAGCATTGATCCCCCAAGATCTCCCTAGTTACAACAGCAACAATCTCGGAGATCATGCCCACACATTTGGGCAAGTATTCCACACATCCCAAGTCAAATAGCTAATTGACTGGATGTGTGACATAACTGTTAAGAAACGCCCCCAATTAATGGCAAACGCAGCCTCATATGATGATAAGTCAGCCACTAACGAGCCATATAAAACCCAACTTCAACCATCAAAAGGAGGTACGGTTCTATTGATATGAAAAAACTAATTCTTGATTTCAGACCTGATTTTAGCATCGGAGGCTATTTGGCTCACACCACGCCATTGTATTCAAAAGACTCACAATCAATATGCTTTTCTCTTGAATTTCAGGGGTAAAGAAGCCATTTTTGGGGACCAACGAAATTGTTGCCCCACAATATGTTCTCAGTGGCAATAAAAATATTATGTGATATAAAATAATGTTCAAATTTTGATCCACCTAGTTTGCTCGCGATGTTTCGCTTTCGTCCATGTACATTTCATTTTTGCCATTTTGCCATTGTAGTTTGATGCTTTTTGCAATTTAAACACATAAATTTCCGTCCAATTGCTTGAGTTCCTCCAAGATCAAGATGCGTAACCTCATCATTAACTTGTATAAGCTTTCTTTACGAAAGGCCTACTCATGATAAAAGAGGGGAAAAAGAAGGAAAAACAGAAAATCATCGAGTACATTGAACTTGCCTTTTAGTTTCGGCAATTAGATAATGCTATGGCTACAGTATGTGCATTTTTCCTCAAAATAAATCAATAAAACAAACAATATTTGTTAAGTCTTAGAAGTTACAAGGGACAGCTTAAATCTAATATGTCCATAGGAGTAATTAGTATTCGGTATATGAATAACCAACAGGGGCTAATATAGCATGGAGATATAAACACAGCAGCTGATAGTTGAAAGAAATTGGAAAGGTGATAATCAGTTGAGATACCATGTGACTTACAGGAGAGTTCTCCGTGGCTTATCCATATGACAAATTGCTAGAATGTATTTCGAGTGCATCTGGAATAGCTCAGTCAAGATCTCCTTGTCTGTATAAATGGAAGCGATCAGGAGTGCAAATGTAGTGTGGAAAAGAAGAGGAACAATCTTTCAAAGCCTCATCAAGAAAAGCAAACAAGAGGGGTCCTTGAGAAGGCAATGCCTATCTGAACCAAAGAAGCTAAAGGCAACATCAGATGAACTTGTTTAGTGCTTCCATCCCTTTGGATGACCGTCTTCCATGTATGGCTCTAAAAATCCGATAAACTGAAAGTCCACAAGGAGACACAATCACTTTATTGCTTTTTAGAAAAAGGGCATTTCAATCTATATGCTTAAGCTTTATATTGAGGAAACTTGATGCTTAATCTTCTTTCAATAATTAATTTAACATGTTTAACTAAATGGTACAACTGTGGTTCAGGTTGCCAAAAGCCCCAACAGTATTAGTTAGACATGATTTAGGCCCATGGTGAAACTTTAAATTGAGTTGAGTATGGATAAAAGCATAGTTAGGGATGATCACAGATACCTTGCTACCATCTTCCGACCACCGTGCACCATATCCTTCAGCAACCCTTATTTCAAAGACAACACCGTGTGGTTGAACACTATGCACATTTAACCAGCAACAATGTGTCATTAATCGACTGATGACATCCAATGCGAGCCTGTTTTTATTGGAATCTAAAAAGAGCAAAAGAAAAAGGAAACACAACTGATCTTAATATAAAAAAACATAAAATCACAGTATTTGTATCAAAACATAATCACATGAATAAAACTTGTATTGGATGTCAAAATATTTCTAGTTTGATCTTGACTTAAATATTTGCAATTTAAGCACGGAATTTGTAGCAGTGCACAAAGCTTGTCACTTTTGACCACAGAATATGTACGCAATTCATTACCAAAACCAAAAAACATTTAAAATATATTAGGACCTTGACCAATAAGGTTAAAGTGTTTAGTGTTCTTATCCTCTAGCCTCTAAGTTATGCGAATATCTAAGAAAGATGTGTGAATCTTCTGTACAATCAACCTACAAACCTATATTAGTACTTACAAATTTTAAATAACACTATGATAGCGGAACATTGATGTTCAGAGGTTTTGTCAAGAAACATAAATATCATTATTATTTTCATAATTGTTCCCATACCTCTAGTGCTTATGCAAATTTCTAAACTTTAAATTATGAATTTCTTTTCTTCATAGTTTTGAATGGGAGTTGCGGTGTCCAACACCAGGTGATGGAAGCGTGATAGTCAAGAAAATTTATATAAGCAAAAGAAACTAACATAATCTAAAAAATCTCAAATTTCTAGGCCTTTAAAAGAAAGACAGGTTGTATGTAACCACAATTAAATGTGTGAAAGAATCAATAACAAACAAGATACTAATAATAATCTCCAGACTCTAGATTTAAATCAAGGCCTTGACAGTTTCTCACCACTTCCATCTAAGGTACCCCAATATTTACTGCTACTCCGATGTGCATGTTTTGCCAAAGCCCTAGCTCCATGAGTCAATGTACTACCTTCAACCTGTAGCCAGAAAGAATGAAGTAAATAAAAAGCATGCAATATATAAATCAGTCTCTGAAGCCTCTAGGAATAAATATGCAGAAAACAGAAAGCCTCTAGGAATAAACATGCAGAAAACAGAACTACAAACTCAGTATATTGTCTATCTTTTTTATTTGTTTATTTTATACCCAGAAATCCACCAATTCAAAACCTATGTGCTGTTTTAACACCAGTTGCTAGATTAGTCTTTCACATGATCACAAATAAGTGGCTTCATGATCAACAACCAGAATTCTTTTCTGTTTCTGATTTAATCATTTTAGGAGGTTTCTAAATGCCTACTCTACAACAAGAAAAGAGCATCTAACAATGCAATTTTCCCAAGCAATCATTGTTGTACATTCAATTTATATGGCAGCACAAATGATGACAGAAGAGTAGATGTTGGCGGGGGTAGAGCATCTGGAGTAGATCCTGTGGTATGTGCCAGACCAAGAAGGCCTTGAAGACCCCCCAGACTCAATCCCTGAATAAAAGAATATAACTGTCAAAACTTTCACACAACCATTGTGAACTTCTATCAACTCAAGGCAGCTGTCTACGTACAAAATGCTTCAATAAGAGGACATTAGAGCAATAGGTTCACAAGTGATCAGACTAAAAGTAAACTACACATCCACACTTATGGGAATGTGTCTAAGAATGCAGAAAGAAATACACTTACAAATAGCATTCTAGCTAATGAAATGTAAGGCTGGTGAGGAAACTTTGAAACACAAATCGCAAGGACACCATTTGACCTTTCCTTTTCTTCTGTGTAAAACTTTCTGTAAATTTGCACACCTGCAAGCTGCACACCCATTAGTATCGAGAAATTTTTACAAAAGCCATAAATCACTTGTTGATAACAGGAAAAAAATAATTAAGACATTTAGGGTGTTAGTGTGGTTCTTCCATAAGACCAAATTAAAATGGTTTAAAGCACTAAAAATACATATTAGGGTGATTGAAAACATGTTTTCCTAACATTCATGACTGATTGTGATCTCAATATTTTCCACTCAACCCCTTATACAAGTAACTTAGGAGATAAAAGGCACTAAATAGATTGAAGATCCAACAACTATAGTTCACAATGATGAGTGTAAGATGCAGAGGAAATTCTAGAGTAGCAAGATAGGTTGAAATATGGGTAAGGTTATATGCTGAATAGAAAAGGTCCTTCCTTCAGTCAATGTATAGTTGGAAAAATCCAACAAATAAAAACTTATGACTCTTCTTCGAACACAGAAAATAAGCTTAAATATTTCTGTCACAACTCAAAGTTGTGAATATGAGTGCCAGGGATATGATAAACTTTGCACCAAACCCAGTTTGCGCATTATGAAAAATCTTCCGCATTTTTAGGTATTTTTAATATGCTCATTTGACAGTTGATAACCTACCACTGCATCACTATATAGCCTGATCATAGTGCTGACCACAATTACGACCACTTAGGTAATGTGTGCAGACAGTGTTCTCATTATCAGGAACCAACCAGTGTTCTTGCACTCCCGTTTTTATATGATCAAATGATTATATTGTCCATAGTACTTTAAAGTTCGTCTTTTGAATATATTAACAAACTGCCAGATTTTGTTTCTCAAAAGCCCTTATATCCAGTTCAAAATCTTATAATCAAGATAACCATACAACAAGAGAAATCTTTTTAGCTATACGTCAAACCCTTATTAACTTGGTACCGTATGAGCTGATAAATCGTGTTACAAACTGGCATGGTACCTAAAAATTAAAAAGCAGCTACCTTGTTCAATGGTTTCAACTCCAGGAAGGACTTTAGAAAGACCCTCTGCCTCCATCATATCAGAGAATGAAGAATAACTGTGAATATCCTGTAAATGCATTAAGTCAAACTGCAGCCACATGGATATACAAAAACAGAAACTAATAACACAAAAGCATTGGCACCTGAACTTCAAATAGTAGACATTTATTGAAGAGAATCAAAGATCCTGAGTCAATTCTGCAACCAGAAAATGAAAACACATGAAAGATATGTTCATTTAACATACCCAAAAAAAAAAAAAAAAAAAAAAAACCTAGTGGATGAATAATTAATGGTTAAAATTGGAACATTGATGAGATGGAAGTAAAACAAAAACGGAATGGGAATCAATAATGCAATTCTTGAACAAAATCTCATGCCCGCATTAAAGCCAGTGCCAATTAACAAGAAGCATTATCTCTACTCTTCTTTTTTAGCATGGTCTTTCCAATCTTGAACCTCCGAAACAGTATGATGCGGACATCATTGATTAGTTTCCTTTTTTCTTTTGTTAGTTTCTTAGGTTCTCTAAGTTTCCAAGATTTCAGTAGGACTTCTAGTTTTTCCAGATATCTAAGTTTCCTATTTTATTTGGGTTATGATTTCTGTTTTAGTAAGGGATTTTTATCCTATTGTCTCTAGGTTTTAGTTTGCTATAAATAAACCCCCATGTAATTCATTAGAGATTAGGTTTGAGTTATCAGAAAAGTTTATTATTCCAGGGATTGGAGAGTTCTGGCGTGAAGCTAAGGTCGGGTGTGCCCCTGGAGTGATTCCAGATCTATCCTTCTTCGTTTAATTTTCTGTTTTCATTGTTTTAGCTTCCGCTAAACTACCTAAATCTACAATTCACCCATATCCTACATCACAGTAACCATGGAAGCATAATGTGCTGCAAGCATGGGATATTTTGTATAGATAAACAATAAATTTTTTTAAAAAAGGCTTATTTACTGTTTCACCGCCTGAAACGGACACTCGGTCTCACTTTACCCTCTCAAACTGAAATTTTCTTATTTAACCCCTTGAATCTCTAAAAATTGCTGAAATTTTCTTGCTATACCACTTTCATCCATTTCCATCCACAAAACCGTTAAATGTGATGACGTGGCATGGGCATTCTAGTAATTTTAGCTCCTTATTATCTTCTTTCTTCTTTCTCTCCCTCTGCCTCTCTCTTCTCTCCCTTCCAGGACCCAACCTCCATCACACCCCAATCGCCCTCCCCCTCCTCTCTCTCCTCTCTCTCTCTCTTCTCTCTGCCTCTCTTTTCTCTCCCCTCCCCTCGCCAAACCCAACCCCCACCCCAGACCTAATCCTCCATGGAATTACTCAACACACCCAAACCACCACCACCATTCAAAATTTAAAAAAATCTCCTCGACAGCCACTCCCCATATTCTCTCTTGGCAGAGAGAGAGAGAGAGAGAGAGAGAGAGAGAGAGGCAATAGAAGAAGAGGGGGAGGAGTAGGGTGTGATGGGGTTGGGTCTAGGCAGGGGATGGGAGAGGAGAGATGCAGAGAGTTTGACAGAGGCAGAGAGTTTGAAAGAGGCAGAGAGGAGAGAAGAGAGAAGAGGGGAGGTGGGGTGCGATGGGGGTTGGGTGGGGGAGGGGAGAGAAGTGAGAGGCAGAGAGAAGAGATAAGATAGATAGCCAAAATTACTAGAATGCCTATACCATGTCAGCACCCTTACGGTTTTGTAGACAGAAATGGACAGAATTGGTAAAGTGAGAAAATTTCAGTAATTTTTAGAGATTCTGGGTTTTAAGTGAGAAAATTTCAGTTTAAAGGGGTAAAGTGAGATCGAGTGTCCATTTCAGGGGGTAAAACAGTAAATAAGCCTTCAAAAAGTGTACTATGAAGGTTGAAAGAAACATAAATAGTGGACAAGAAATAACTACAAAACACTATCAACATAATAAACTCAGCCACCAATCATAATCAGAACAATGATCCATCACTGCTCACGCATCCCCCCTCTCCGCGGAGAAGAAGCATAATGATTATATTAATAAGAATGGGATCTACAATCAAAGGGACCAGCAGTTCACAAAACATACAACCCTCATCCTCCAATAAACAAGAGACTGAAAACAGTATATGAAATGCAGAATCCAACCATGCATAAAATAGAAACAAAGATGCCCAAACAACAATCAGGAGAACTATGATAGACCAGCTTCTCAATCCACATGACAATCACGAAAGACGGAAGAGACCAAAGTTCATAGAGGCCCAAAATCTAGCCTTATCCCATAACTTCCACAACTTTGCTCTCAAAGATTAAACTGTTCCTTTCCTTACCATCCATATCACCATAAAATAGCTAGGGCACTGTCCACAAAACTTTTAATAGGCTCCACCTTCAAAAGCACGAAAACTCTAAAATAAAGATTTACATGATAAGGCAGCAACCAACTCAACCCATACCGCTGAAAACAATTATACTCCAGCCAAAAAGCCACCAAACAATGAATGAACAGATGATCAATGGTCTCAGCATCCCCTCACACATAGGGCACCAGTGAGAGGACAAACAACAATGTGGCCCCTTCAGTTGAAAAACCTCACTAAATATTCACCCTTCCATGAGTAGCAATCCAACCAGTTGAAGAAAGCCCTAGCCAAAAGATAGGTACTTCCTAAAAACCTCTTCCTTCGTTAGATACTGACTCAAGACTGTACTATGATCTAAGTCCCCCAACCCTTTTTTCTTTTTACTTATCAGGAACCCCCATTCATAAAGCTCACCTGTATGAAGAGGAAGGACTAGAATTTATGGATATGTTTATCTTGAACACGCATTGTCCTTGTGATGCTACATGATTCTCACACTTATTAAGATATTGTTGTAGGGCTTTCCTCCAATAAATTGATGGGGTGAGAAAATTCAGTTCAGTTTTTATTTAATGGAAATAAACAGACAAAATAAATAAATAAAATGGAATGCTATGTACAGAATGCATGAAAAATAAACATAGCAATGCATTTAGGTAGTTAAATGAGACTCTTGGCATAAATGTTAGACAATGTAACCTACGCAGGCCTTTGTTAAAAACTTTAACTGAATGGCTATATTAAATTGAGAATAAGAAATTATATACTACTTTAAACAGACACCACTGTTAAAAATATACCAACAAGCCTACATACGTACTGGTATATGCATGAAACTCAAATCGTCGTACCTACTGCAATTACCCAAAGCACACCTCCCTTCAATTGTTTTGAGGCCATCTATGGATAATGCCAAATAAATTGATAGAATAAGCTTCACTTCGTAGAGGATAGAAAATTATATCAAAAGATTTTCAACCATCCTATTTATTACAAAAATAAAAATCTAGAGACGTGCCTGGAAACATGGAATTTTAGAATAGAAACTCATTAGTACCTTTAAGCTGCGAAAAGAAAGGCTCCTGAACATGAAGCTCAATTTTAACAGTCTTCAATACCTGGTGAAAAGCAACAAATTTTTTCTTTAAATAATGAAGCTACTTTAAATATGAAAACATCAAGATTAAATGTAGCAAAAATGACACAGCTAATTGTAGTTTACATTTACTAATTCAGATCCCTTCTCCGAGATCAGCTTCTGCCATTCATTTTCTTTCTCCTTCAAGGAACTTTCTTGATGAATAATGGACACATTGTTGCATGTACCGAAAAGGGTACCAGAAGCTATGGATTCATGCAAAGCCAATGCGAGACGCTTGTATAAAGGGTATGGTGGAACCCCTTCAAAAATACCTGCATAATGGGTATATTTGAATACAATACAATCCAAAGAGTCCATGAATCAAATTCAGATGACAAGTCACCTAAAGCGTGTAAATCTCAATCATACAATGCATATATACATTTCTGGCCTCACGCACATACATACATTACATGCATATTACATGCATAAACCCACCGGAAATTCAAAATCAAAACTTACAATGAAAAGCTATTAAAATTTGGGCATAGTATCCAAGAATTTTCCTGCAAAGCAATGGAAAATGAAGGATGAATTAATTTTTGTACCAGTAGAAGAATCGGAGTGGGAAGGGGAGGAGAGGTCGTTTGGCTCGGATTTGAGGAGGCGGGAGCAAAATTCCTTGGGCAGCCCTAGATCGATTTCTAGGGTTCCGTTTGTGCAAGATTGGAGCGTGAACTTCAAGAGCTCTTCAATAGTGTCTTTCAGGTTAACCCTTGGCATTGACTCGGCGATATTCGATGCCTCCTCCATTTCTTGCTCTGCTTTTGTCCCAAAGAAAATGGGCTGACGCTTTTTACAATTTTCAACTGCCTTTTCTGCCCTAAGTTATTAACGAGTCTGGAGCTGGAACACGTTAAATTAATAGCCTCTTGGCGCCAAAAGTTGTCTCTTTTTTTTTTTTCTTTCATAAATTTCACTTTCCAATTCCCACAACCCGTGAAGAAATATTGTCAAAAAAATGCTACTAGCTCTTTGCTAAGCACAGGAATGCTTGATCGAGAAAAGCAAGCAAAGAAGCAGCAGGATGCGGAATATGAAGGGGCTAGGGGTAGAGCCAATAACCAATTGAAGAGCCCGCTCAATCATATGCTCTTGCCAATGACATGGATTGTACGTACTCTCGAGTATTAAGGCAAATATAAAAAGATTTCGGAATTCAAAAAAAACTCTTAACTTTGTTTTTTAAATTGAGAAAATTATAGGGAAATAGCTTAAAATGTCACCAATTTTATAATTTTAACTAAAAATACCACCCTTTTCCAATTTTTTTACAACTATCACCTATAAATATAAAATTATTGTCCACTTATTGCTGATTTTTCACAAGTTCAGAAATTTTGTTCTATCTTAGCTCACTCAGCTCTCTCTCTCTCTCTCTCTCTCTCTGCACGGCTCGCTTTCTCTTTGGTATCTGTCTATCGCAGCTCTCTGTGTCTCTCTTGGCTCTCTCTGTCTTGGCTCTCTCTCTAGCGCAACTCTCTGTCTCTCTCTTTGCTCTCTTTCTCATAGCGCAGCTCTTTTTCTCTCTAGCTTCGTTATGTCTCTCCCCTTATTCGGTCTCTTGCTCTCTGTTTGGAATCGCGAACCCCTCCCTTTAGGTATGTCTTCCAATAGCTGCTGCATCCTTGAAGCTCTAGTGGATTGCTGACCTCGAAAAGGTAGTGTTGATGGTTATTTTCTTAATATCAGTGGGATTATATGAAATGGGTTATATTTTGATTGTTGGGAAATAGCCTTCTATGCCACCCTTTTGCTAATTTTAACTAAAAATACCACCCCTTCCCAATTTTTTTACAACTAACACCTTTAAATATAAAATTATTGCCCACTTATTGTACCCATATCAGTTTTTCAAAATTCTCTCTCTCACCGTCTTAGCTCTTCTCTTCCCATCTCTCTCCTCGTATACCTCTCTCTCTTCGACGCAAAGTTTCTTTCCCCGTCAACAAAGGGCCGTTCATCCAAGCGGAAATCCATCGCTGACATCGACGAGGTATTGTTCATAACCATTTTCGTGAAATGTGGCGTTTTGTGAAGGTTTATGGTGTCCGGATTTCCGAGAAATTGGTTTGGCTGCTCGTAAATTGGGTTTGGGTTTATGGGTTTCTATGAACTGGGTAATAACGCGACACCCACTGTCAGCGCCACCGCTCGCAGCCACTATTC
Source organism: Prunus mume (assembly GCF_029339155.1). NCBI lineage: Eukaryota > Viridiplantae > Streptophyta > Magnoliopsida > Rosales > Rosaceae > Prunus > Prunus mume. Next base: position 44,840,940 of record NC_142699.1, read on the forward strand.
ACGTAAATCAAACTCTTCATTTTGTCACAGAACGTTTGGGCTTCGTTCACTGGGTCAGTCCCAACTATCTATATTGTTTGATGAGATTTTAACAATTGAAATGACTGTATTAAACATTCTTATGTTGGACAGAACACAAACATTCTTATGAGATTTGAACAATTGTATGTCATTTTCTGCATATTATGAGCTTTTAGTTCTGAATTCATAAATTCAAATTAAAAAACTTATAGTTTGATGAGGCTGAAGCAAAAACTTCTGACATTATCAATATGGAACTAATAGGATGAATGTCACAGCTGGTTAGGTATCAGCTATCCATATGTGATGTGCCATGCCTTAAATGTATGCAATTTAGTATTTTAAAATCCTATATTCCAATTTAATGTAAATGGAGTGTTGTAGCATACGAAATATATTATCGGCATCATCTCTAAATTTGGTTACAACTTATGAAACAAAGGTTGGTGATATGAAAGGAAGAATTGAGGAACTTTACGCTACGTGATCGAAAGTTGCAAAGTGCACGGTTCTGGTTCGGTGAGTTCGCTTCAACATGTATTGGTGTTGGCCACATTTGGTATTTTTGGGAATTCCTAGAGTTCGACATTACATGCGCTGTCTCGCTTTTTGTTTCCCCTTATGTACGAATTTTCCTTTACATCACTCTGTCTGAGACAACTTTTTCTTTGAATTTCTAGCAACTTATCTTACTTTTCCCTTTGGCAGGATTAGAAGCTAGGTTCCATTTCAGAAAAGCAGGTAAAACAGCAATTTTTTTTTTTGTTCAATAAGAGAAGCCATAATTCATGAATGAGAAAGTGTAGTATTTATTAGAAGCTATAATTAATGTGCATATAACTCTGTTGTTTCACCACTGTGTAACACTTTTGTTAGTAAGATATGTGTTTGCTTTGGAGTACTTGCAGTGGCTGTTGCATTTATTTCGATACACACATCATTTTATTTATCCGCTTAAGGTTGTACTGATGGAAATGCCTCGTGCAGGAATTAGTAGCTGGGGTTTGAGCCATTGAATTAATAGGTCAGTTGTAAATAGCTGTGGTTTTGTTTATGTGCTGTAATTTGTGTTTATTTTTCACTTCATATCCTATAATAGGCCGTTGAATTGTGTATTGGTTGTTATTGTCCAGATTGCAACGGACTGAATTTTTTTTAATAATAATGACGTGCAGGGGAAGATGGTTTCTCGAATGAAGTTGATGATTGGAGAGGAAGATAAGTTCCAAGGAAAAGCATTGGCCTTTTCGCATACAAAGAGTGCAATTAGGACGATAAAGGAGAAATTCAGTGAGCAACAGCTACGAACCTTCAAAGACAGTTGTTTTGGTCACTTCCTACTAATTAAGGACTTGAAGTGGACGTCGCCAATTGTATACGGATTGTTCGAAAGGTGATCCAAAGACTGTTTCCCAAGTGAACAGGATCAAATTCATCGTTGGCAACAAGGTGATCCAATTCACACCGCAGCAATTTTGCCTCATACAGGGCTAAGGTTTGGAAACCTTCCCTTTATTCCCATTCCCAGTAATGACAACTGCTCATTGAAAAGGAACTACTTTGGCAACAATAAAACAGTCAGCCTTTTGGAATTAGAAAAAGCCTTCTCGATCACACTGATGGAGGATGTATTAAAGCTCGGATTTGTATACTTTCTTTGTGTTTGTGCTGTTTGAAAACATGTCCACATTGACATGCGATATTTGAAGTTGGCGGAAGACCTTGAAGAGTTTGGGAAATATCCATGGGGTGCTATGTGTTATGCGAAGACAAATGCGTCACTTCGAGGGCACTTTGTACAGATTACAAATGAGTGAAAGTGCCCAAAAAGTAAAAACAAAAAATCTGAAAAGAAAGTAAAGACAACGGCAACTGGTAGACCAAGAGAGTACCACCTCAAGGGTTTTGCCTTTGCACTTCAGGTGAGCAATTTTCCATATGTAAAGTTAAATATCATTTGTTTACAGTAATGGGTTCTAAAACAATAATGGGGAGAGAGAGGAGAGAGAGAGAGAGAGAGAGAGAGAGAAATTGAGAGCTGGAAAGAGGAGCGAAAACAGTAATGAGTTCATGTTTATTTTCTGTAATTATTACTTTTTGGGGGGATTGATTGGTTTAGCTGTTGAAGGATGAAGACAAAGAAAAGGAACTCAGTCCACTGTTATTATTTTTTGACAGATTCTTTTGACTAATGATATTGTGTTTGTGTGTGTGTGTTGGTAGATATTTTTTGTGAGAGAGAGAGAGAGAGAGAGAGAGAGAGAGAGAGAGAGAGAGAGAGAGAGAGAGAGAGAGAGAGAGAGAGAGAGAGAGAGAGCAAATTGGGTGGCTGTTCTAGGCTGTGGTATTTAAAAAAAGAAATCTAAACAGAAATAAAATAATTGATTAGTTAACAAATTGATGGGAAAGGGGAGAAAATGATGGGAGGGGGTCAGGGGTAGAGGGGAATTTAACAATAGAAAATAAACATAAGGTTTTATTTTATTTAATTAGTAATATTATTCTTTTTTGGCTGAATATGATATCATTAATATTCATGATTAGCCCCGTGTATTTCTATCAACAACCCTAAGTTAACACTAATTACCTCATTATAGAAATAAGTTGTCAGAAAAACAAGTTTAAATTTTCACCCCTTTATGTAAGGGGGGGATATTGGATATTAGGAAATCAATTTTTTCCTGATTTGTGTTGAATGCTCTTAAACTAATGACTAATGTGGCCCGAACCACTTTTAGTCTCTATGCATCTCTAGATGCCTGTATTTCTTTAACTTTTGTCAATCATAGGGCAAGGTTTAGACTGCAATTAAAACATGCTAATTATTTCTCTTTATTGTATGCTTGGCTTTTCATGCCCTATTTAAGCTTATAGCATGTGATCTCTAAGGCTTTTCTTCCTCAAACCAGATTTGGGCTTATGAGGTATTTCCAGCGTTGGCTGCACTACATTTGGTGGTGCACGAACATAATGCCTACATCCCTCATATACTACATTGGAGGAGCAACACTTTGCCGCGTTTTTATGAGCTAATGAGCCAAGTATTCGAGAACCGTGAGGTTAGTTCAGTTTGTAATGATAATCTTAGGCATATGAAAATCTAATATAATCAGGTTTCGATATGTCTATTGTCCTGCGTAAATTGCGAGGTTGATGTGCAACTTATTTGGCCATCTCATGAATCGAGAAGCAGCAGCCGTATTGGACTTGGGGTGACAGTGTTGACAACATCAAGAACTTGTTCAGTTGTTTGGCGATGACGCTGAACAAAAAACCAAGCACGTCTGCCTCTGTAGAAGAAAAAGATGAGGACATTGAAGAAACTGCAAGCCTTCCGTCGTCTTCTAAGGCAAGCATACCTATTTTCCAATATATATGTCATAATACAATAGGAAATTAACTGCTGTTTTGTTCCGATATATTTTGGAAATATTGTAACACTTGCATTCTAACGAATGCGGGTCAAATGGCGTCACTGAGTTACGCACTTTGAGCGTGACTTTCAAGGATGAAGGATGACTTCACCAAAGTTGCCAGTTCAAATCGAGCGCTTCGCAACATGAGTGGATGAGTTGGAAAAGCACGGTACGGAATGAGTCATTCAAAGTTGAAAGAAATAAAAAGTGTGTGGAGGATTTCCGCAACACACTGGCTTCAATGGAGCATTATTTTAAGGTGGAGATAGAGCAGCTGCGAAAACAAGATGGTGGGGTGAAAGAAGCTTGGGAAGGACGTGAGGACCTCGGTACTCCTCATATGAATGAAGGAGGCGACAATGACTTGTCGCCATTACATGACAATGTCAGTCCGCCTACAAAACCGGCAGCAAAAACACAAGTCCCCAGTGATGGAGCCGAACCTTCCGCAGCCATGGTCACAGTTCCTCGACTTACAAGTGCATGAAGCAGCTGCGCATGCACAATCCGTGAAGCTGCCTACCCCGGAAGATGTGGCGGGTGTGACGAAATCTGCCAAAGACTTATGTTTTTGTTAGAAGATTGGAAAATAGCGGCAGTGTGCCATCGGCAGTCCGATGAATCCTCCAAGTATACCTACAATTAGTATGGCTGCAGATGAAGAAGGTAGTTTGAGTGTTGAAAAAAAAGAAGTGGAAGGTAAAGGGTGTGAAGACAGAAGCGGCCGACCAGACATTGTTAAGTCCATTTACTGATCCTTTGAGGAAGAAGAGGACAATGAGTATGTCGGATGCGCCTGCAACCCCGCCATGTTTTGATCCATCAAAACCGCTGCCCATTGAAGATGTGAAGGCGAGTAATGATTTTTACCTTTGCTCTGGAAAAGCGATATCAGGTTCGGATTCTTGACCTTCAAAATCCAATCGTCATCGTATTAATATGCATCTGTATATTTGTCATTAACAAAGTCAGAATTATGAGATGAGTCCAAACATAACCATTGCAAGTTTGCCTTTTCTAGTGTGCAGGTGCAGCTTGAAGCATTTTCCGTGGGCGCTGATTTTTTCTATAAACTCATCGATGAAACGGCATGGATTAGCTCAAGGGTAAGAATACACAAATCTCTACTTTATTATGATAATTCAATTGTTCTCTCTCCTTTTTTAAGTGTACAATTGTCTGAAAATGTGCTGATATTATATGTCAATCGCTCAGCACTGAAATGGCAACCTTTCTTATCCGAAAACGGCAACTCTCTCATCCGTTGCTATTTGGAACCGATCTGGACAACGGCAGATTATGCCTTGCAGGTACACTTTTACCATGTTACATTCACTGCTTTCATTTGCTTTCGGTTGTCATTATGTAATATGGTTTCATTTCAATGTCTGCAGCAATTTCTAGAGCCGTTAAAAGCGATCGGCAAGACACGTGGATCAAAGAAGGCAGCGTTGCTTCAAACACGATGACCTTCCAACAAGGTGAAGAATGTACATCACTTTGTGCACGGTATGTGGCAACACGGGTATGCCCAAGCTTGGAAAAAGTCCGCAAAGTCTATGAGAGTCCCATTGGGTTGCAATCGAAATTGATTTCGTTCGACATACTGCAACTGTGTATGACTCATATGTTGAATATACCAAATCTTCAAGTCAAGGTTACACTACGCAGCCTGTTAGCGATACGCTTGCACTGAGTGCTGTACAATATGAAGTTTTATGAAGATTCTGAGGTTGAAGAGGTGAAGCAAAAGGGGCTGCAGATGTCGAGGTTTACGCCATTCTCAGTTTGCATCATTGGAGGTGTGCCACAACAACGAGATGGGTAAGAATTGTGAATTTAGTTAATTTTTCAAAATTTTACATAAATGCAGTTGTAATTTCCCAACTTATTGGCCTCACAGTACGTCTTGCGGAATCATGACCGTTCAATTCATCGAGCATCTCAGTGTTGGGCTTTCGGTGCATAAAATTGACCCGTCGAAGATCAAATATTACCGACTGAAGCTTGCAATAGAGGGTTTAAGGGGGGAGGCATATTTATGAGGTAAATGTCTTCATGTGTGTGAATTGACCTCAGTGACGACTTATGACTTGGGAATTCACTTTGCTCATTATTTATGTCAGGAACTCCTTTATATGAAGATGTACACGTGGAAGCTCTGCTGGGCCTACTTTGGCTCGTAATCCTGCCTTTTTGCTAGAGCTAGTTGGTTTTGTTAGTATTGTGAGGTGTAATATTGTACAATATAGAAGCAGTGGCTAATTGCCTTACATGGCACACACACTGTTTCGATTTTGAAGGTTAACTATTTTGGACACCTCCATATGTAAATATAGTTGCTGTTTATGGATGCTTTTGTAGTTGCTCTTTATGGATGCTGTTATAGTTGTTGTTAATGGATGCTTTTAGAGTCGCTGGTTTTGGATGCTTTTTATAGTTGTTGTTAATGGATGCTTTTATAGTTGCTGGTTTTGGATGCTTTTTATAGTTGATGTTTATGGATGCTTAAGAATGGTTCATTCTCTGACTTGATCGTAATACTTCAGGTACTGTTTTCATACTTTTTACTCTGCGTTGCTAGTGGAACTCGCACAACATTTGTATTTGGTGTTATTTGTGTATGAGTTTTTAATTTTTGTTATGCATTTGGTCAACTAGGGTTTTTATGAGTTAGTTTATTTATTTAGGAGCTTGTGTCTTGTTGCTGAAAAAATTGATGGATTTGTGTTTATTTCTGTTTTGCTTGCTCATTCATTATGAGCTACAGAACCAACCTGTATTCAGCTTGCATTGGCATAAGAAAACATGAGGGGTATTTGCTTTGAAGTCTGTGATGTGGTTCTTCATGCTGATGCCATCCACAGAGGAGGTGGTCAGGTCATTCCCACTACTAGGACACTCATCTATGCTTCCCACTCACTGCCAAGCCAAGGCTCCTTGAACCTGTATATCTTGTTGAAATCAAGCTCCAGGCAGACTCTTAGTGGTATCTACGGTGTTCTTAATCAGAAACGTGGGCACGTGTTTCAGGAAATGTAGAGGCCTGATACTCCATTGTACAATATGAAGGCATACCTCCCCGTTATTGAATGTTTTGGGTTCTCTGGTCAATGAGGGCTTCGACTTCAGGGCAGGCCTTCCCACAATGTGTCTTTGATCATTGGGAGATGATGATGTCTGATCCATTAGAAGCTGGATCCCAGGCTTCATAGCTTGTGATAGATATCCGTAAGAGGAAGGGTTTGAAAGAACAAATGACCCCACTATCCGAGTTTGAGGAGAAACTGTGAGTAATTTGTTTGATTATATCCAACAATTAGAGGACTGAGTTAGTTTGAGACAGTAGTTCCATTGCACTGCCTATTAGGGGTTTTCAGTTTTTTGTTTTTGTTTAAGGTTTGCACCAACCCTGTTGTTGTAGTCACCATCCTGTGGCAGTAGTAACGTTTTGTGCGTGCTCAGAAGATTTAAATCACACCGTTTATTATTATTATTATTATTTTATTTTTTTTTTTTGTTTCCTCCTCGGAGAAGAAGCAAAGTGGTTACAAATATGAATGACGTGGGAATAAGTTTTCTTCTGTCAAATTCCGCATGGAGCTAGAGTTTTATGCTACCATCCGATGAGACTTGACAAAAAATTTGTTTTTATCTTCTTACATTTGTCATAGATAAGATTAAATGTAACCACTAATGACTGATCCCTTTATTTGTTATATTTTATTTATTCCAATTGCCTGTGCATCACATGGAAATCTTAGGATTTCTTTACATCAAACTGCCTCTTAAGAGTCATGAGAAGAAGAAGAGGAAGAAGAGAAAACAGAAGGACCTAGCTGGAGCTTACAAGTAATTAAACTAAAGTTCATTTAGTTAAAGTCGGGGGAAGAAAACATGTTTATGGCACCATTCCAAATTGATTGCCCCCTCGAATTGCACAATGGCAATTTGGTCTCCTCCGACGACCCTAAAGCAGGCAAAACACTGGTGTTGAAGGACATGTAAAAGGGTTATTGTGCATTCCATTGGCCAAGCTTGAATGGATTTTCTTTTCTATTGTATTTCACCCTTCTCTTTTCAAGCATGCCAAAAATTATCCTGGTTTTGTAATATGTGGTTTGAGCCCAATTAATTTACCGTGGCTCGTGCATTTTTGTACCCAATATTTCATAGCTACCTTATTTTGAGGACGATTCATTGAGGAAGAGAAGTACTTTCCATTTGAAAATGAATCGATGTGCAACTCCAACTATCATTTCAAAGGTAAACATCAATTCATGGTAATATAAGGATGGATAACAATTGTCGTGTCCGTGATATTTGAATTCAGGATTACTTTGAACGAAGTGGAGACTGTTATTAGACAAACTGCCATTGACATACGATGTAATAGCAATATGAGGCCAATATACTTTACTGTAAAGGCAATATTAGAGCAATATAAGTACAATACCACAGCCATATTATCACAATATACTTCATATAGGGTGGCAATATACATACACTATGTATACAATACAAAGGCAATATGAAGCAATATACATGCAATATAACAGCAATATTAAGTGAATCTACATACAATACACACACATCCATTACAGACTACATTTTACACATGCAAACCAAATCGCCTCCGAACCTTAACAATCCTATTCCGCGAAGGAAAAACGAAGGCACCAAAAGATCCATGTACTCGGTTGACATGAACTACAACAGCACTCACCCTTACTACAGGTCCATGAAAAGATCCATGTCTTTGTGCTTTCTCCTCGCTGCATGCACGAGGCTATGATGAGCCATTCCCTCAGCACCCATATTCAGCACCTGCCACACACCAGCTACATCAATTTCACTCCAATTTTAGTCTGGTGAGATGACCAAAGCATAATCTCGGAACATTTCGAAGCCGTTGTTGAAACATTCAACCATTTCATGGTTATATTCTTCAGATTTTGTGAATTTTTCGACGGCATTTTTCTTTCTCTCTTCCAATTTCAACTTCAACGACTTTATATATATATATGCAACTTTTTCTAAGTTGAACTAAAATAAGCATATGTGTCATATCCTTTGGCATACTGAGAAGGAACTATAGGCTGGATTTCCATAGTCGCCAGTAATGCGAAAGTTGCTAGTGTAGAAGGTCGAGATAACATATCTCACAACTTATTTGTTGCTCCCTTCTTGTACTTGATCACAATATTAAATTGTTGTAGGTAAGACATCCATTTCATATGTCGATCTTGTTGCAACTTCGACTGTGTATTTAAAAACTGAAGATGTTTATGGTATGAGTGAACCACAACTTCTTTCCTTAAAAAGTAAGCTATCCAATGCTTCACTGCTTGATACAATGCATATAGTGACCTTTTGTAAGTCAGATAGTTCAATATTGGTCCACTAAACATCTCAGGTTGGTAGGCTACTGGTTTCCATCATGAAATAAAATGGCTCCCTTGGCATAGTTAGACACATCTTCTTCAACTTCATATGGCTTTTGTAGATTGGCAAGGCTAACACCGGGACCTCGGTAATCTTTCGTTTTAACAAATGGAAAGATTCCTCTTGATTTTTAGACAATTCAAAATTTTTATTGGCCTTTGTGTGAAAATGTAATTATCACACTCCCAAATTCACTAAAAGAAGAATTAAATTTACACTCATTAACTTGCTCAATTAGAAGTACCAGGATCTACAAGGTTACCAAATCAAACTCTTTACACACTTCCATTTCCACATAGCGATTCAATGATTAGTAGAGTTCTTTAACAATCAAATTAAGACAAATATAGTTGAGGTTACAATGAAACGAGGTTGTGGTATCAGGAGAAACAATATGACCATGAACAACAACTCAATCCCAAAAAAACTAAAAGATTTAGAACGATGGAAGTGAAGCAAAGCAAACGCCATCATAGATAACTTGTTAGGACCCGACCCAAATTCCCCTTTGAAATCTGAGCCGAACCCTGAGCATGTTCGACACTTGGCAGGTGTCGAGCACACTAGGCCAAATTGCCATTCTAATGAAATCCAAAGTTTCTTTAGGGTTTGACTTTTGCCGAAAATTCAGTAGAGCCTCCCTTATAAATTGCTCAATTCCCAAACTTTTTCACCTGTACAACAAGCAATATAAATAACCACAACCGTTTAACATGCACAATAATAGAATTCATGCAACCAAACCTCAAATCTTTATGGCCTCAGGCCTCTTTAAATCAAATAAATCGTTCTGCCAACTAAAACTGATCCCAACTTTTGGAACAACGTGAATACGTTCACAGATTTCAAAATAACTAAATTGAACAGATTTTCAATCACTTGGTCCCGCTGCTGCACCTAGTAACTCTAGGTTACCTACTTACCCTTGACAAGGGATCAATCCACATGTAGTTCTTTCCCTTTATTTTATTGACAAGTTATGTATTCAACTTTTATGTTTACCACCTGTTTTGCAAAATCAAATAAGAAAAGAAATTAAAAAGGAAAAGAAATAATGAGAGGAGAATAACTTTTAAATTGGAAAAGAAACACAAAGAGAACAAAATGGGTATAGAAAATCAAGTAACGACATGGTAAAATAAAACTTCACTTAAGAAAATAATTGTGAATTATACAAAATCATTAAAACTTAGAAAACCCTTAATCCTTGTCTCTTAAGTAGGAAAACATATATTAAAACATTTGCTCATAAATACCAAGATAAAATCCTCAATTTTTAGTTCAAAACATCTCAAAACTCAAATACTCTCCACCTAGGCGTACCCCCATTCACGATCCATCAATTCTAATGATATTCCATCAGTTCCAATAATATTCCATCAATTCCAAGTGTCACATAAATGACACATCCTCGCAAGCCTTGGAAACATAGAGTCAACCCGAGTTGCATTCCTTGCAAGACTCAGGGGGCATTTAGTTAGCCTGAGCCGCATTCCTCGCAAGACTCAGGGGACACCTAGTCAACCAGAGCCGCACATCCTTGTAGAACTCAGGGGACATATAGTCAGCCTGAGAACTCATATCCTCGCATCACACGGTTCAGGCGTCCCCGAAACTAGTGGGGCATTGTTATAATTGACAAAACTGTTTCAAAGGCACTGGGAGGAGGTGGGAGGGTACTCCTGTGGTGGGTTTGAAAACCATATTCCGACACTTATCATAAAATTTCTCTTATTCCACAAAATCCACTTTCACAAACCCATTTTCCAAATCTTTTCTCAACTTCCCAAAATTAGTTCTTACATGGTGATATAACAATTATTTCATACATTTTTATTATCCTTCTCTTAGATTCTTGTTGTGTTCCTGAGTGAGTTTAGTCCATTTTTACTTCGTCTTGTGTTTTACTAGGTTTGAAGAATAAATATGGAAAAGCAAGCAAAAGTAGCAATTTTGGAATTGAAATATGATGTAAAATCCTGGGAGCAGAATGTGCTGTGCAGAACAGTCAACTTGAAAGAATATACTGTACTTCCTTAGAGCGAACCAGATGTTGAGCCTTATATTGTTGGAAATATACTGATGTTAGCGTTCTGTAGAATTTTACGGTTCGTGATTTGGACATGTGTGGAGAGAGTTGTGGCCGTTTTAGTACAGACAGTTCAGGCAGAATGTGTTCTGCGGGTTTTGCAAAATAATCCATTTGAAGTCCAATCCTTGGAGTTTAATTTGTATCAATTCCATTTGGGAAGTGCCTACAAGGATGCAAGGTTATTTTCTAAGGTCTGATCCTATATTTAGTAGGATTTTGCATCAAAGACAATTAAAGCCGAACTAGGAAATCATAGTTACCAAGTCAAAAGATGATTTGTTCTTTATTTAAAGAAGACCAGAAAATACTCTTATGCTGGAATTTGAAGGAGAGTCAAAGAGTCGCTTCCATTGTCAAGTTCTCAAGCATCGTTACAATCCATAAGTTTTATTTTATGTTTTCTAGTTTTTCAATTATGTTTTCTTTGAACATCAGTAACTAAATTATTCTCTAGGGCGAGGATGACGCCCGAGCATGGATAGTTATGATTTTTAATGCTATTTAATGGATTCTAAGTTTCTTTTAGATGAATGTTTAACCACTATTTTAAGTGTTGCTATTTGTTTAAGTTCTTTGATTGATCACCTTAGGGCTTTGCATCTAGTAAATTGGAAGATGAATTTGAGGTAGAACTCGCAATATAATTCAATTAGCTTCTTGTGATGTAGTGTGGTGAATTACATTATTGCTTGATGAAGAATAATGGTTTGCTTGATTTTCTCATTTTCTAGAACGTAATGAAACCAACTTGTTAAATTTATTCCTTAATTAGGATAGATTGCAGGATTGGGTATATTATCTTTGTCTGAACTAGAAAAGAATCTTACACTTAAGGAAAACTATGGTCTGAGTGCCTGAAAAGGACTTAGATACGGGAATTATCATATAAAGAATCGAAAGAATATATTGAATGCATTGAAATCTAACTTGGATTGCTTGTGGTTGATTTCAAAACCCTAGACCTTCATCATTGTTTTTCAACCTTAAAATTTAACCTTTTTATTCTCAATTGCTTTTATTAATTTCATTGTTGGTTTCATAAACTTTCACAACAACAATCTCTATAAATTTACTTGCGTATCAGTTAGATTTAATTTAGGTATTTGAATATTAGATTAATTTGGAATCCTCGTGGGAACGATACTTGTACTTGTCAAACACTATACAACATCAATCTTGTGCACTTGCAAGGATAGACCACATGGGTAGCCAAAATCCTTTCTCAAGCATAAAGCTCATAAAGATACAAAATATTCACAAACCTCAATATCAAATTAAAGTCTGATAATCTCAACCATAATCTTGTAAACCCATCAAAATCCCAAGGTAATTCAAAAATTAATCAACACTTGTTTACATATAAATTCCAAATAATACTATATTCCACTATTAAAACAATAGGCTTTCATAGATAACCAAATATCACTCAGTCATATACTTTAATAATAATAATAATAATATATAAATAACAAGATAATCTTCGAATATTAGAATAACACCCAAGAATACCATAAAACACTATAACATAAACTCAAAATCCAAACATAAACAAAATAGTGCACATAACAGTCAAGCCTCGTTTACACGGTCATTCTAGCACTTCTCGAAGGGTGAAACTACCTCGGAAGACTCATGGTCAACTGAGGGTCAAACTTTCTAAATTGGGTAAATCTGGCCCATGGGGCCCACAACCTCCCATTTTCGAACTGAGAGTTCCTACAGGTTTAACAAGGTTTACTAAACATGTCCTGCAAGTTTGGTCCGAATCGAATGGTCGGATCGCTCACGATCGCGTAATCAGATAGTTATCGTTTATCTAAACTTTAAATTACTGTATCGGAGTATTTGGGACTCCGATTCTCGATCCGCGAATTTCTACACAATCCTAGAGGTGCCTAGGTCAACACATTGGAAAATGAAGTCGATCCAACGGTCCAAACATATCGAACCTGGATAACGCCTAATATGTGATATCCGATTGATAGTCAAATGGTAACCAAATTGAAATCCGAGCATATCGTCATGCTCGAGACGATGTGGGGATCATTTTAGGACAAAAATCCAACCTTGACACCCTGCCGATGCCTCGCCAGGCACCACCATTGCCAGCGGGTGTCTAGTGCAATTTTCAGGCGATCCGAAAACTCCAAACCGCAGGCCGATAATCATACCTACAGATCAAGGACATCAAGAGGAGTAACTTTATACCTTGCTCGAAGATCAATTCCAACGTTAAAGCCCTCGAACGAACAATTTTGTCTCTTGAAAACCCTAGAAACTTTTGGGTTTGGATGTGACAATTTCTACTTGAAATTGGGTCGGGTATTTGAAGGAAAACACATAAGGGAGGTAGGGGACTGTTTTGGGTGTGATTGCATGGCTTGGGGTGGCTGAAGTTAGCGGAAAACTTGTCGGAAGCTGCTGTTTTAAAACAACCCATTTTGGCTCGATTTTGGCTCTAATTTTTGGTTTAATTCCTTCGTTTTGGGGGCTGGAAATTGTTATGGATACGAAGAGGAGAGAAAGATGAAGAGTTTGCAAGTTGTGGCGTCAGAATTGGTGGCTGGACGGAGGAGAAATCTCTGTATAAAGTTGGCTAGTCGTGGAGCTCGCGAGAAATTTAAGATTATGCCTGTTTGTGCCTAATAAATCACGGTCATAAACTGACTAAAGGGACTTCCTCTCGGAAGAAGGGAAGTGACTGAAGTCAGGATTTGGTGATGGAAATCAGAGTGGTTAGGTGCAAACATTCTCACAAGTGTTCTTACAACTTGAGGTTAGATCACCAACTACCAAACCAGGGCATTAAATGCGTTCCCACGGCCAAGGGTGCAAAACCCAAGATCAGGGCAGTGGCGAGATTTACCGGGATGTATGGCGGTCACACCACCATGCTTCACGATCCCAAATGCTGATTGAACTACCCACTTGCCCCGATCAGGTTCCACCACGCAGGTCTTTTCAGCCTCGATTGTCCCTCCAGGACTCCCTTCTATAAATACTAAGCTCAAGACTACATTCAAAGGGTTCAAACACCAAACCAAAAGCCTCCCACGAAGCAAGTTATATTTTCCTGTAATGCACTTTCAATACCTTTATTTGCTTTCCTAGGAGTAGTGGTAGATTGTAAGGAAAATCCATTCATCAATATATCATACGACCCTTGATTTTCAAGGCGCCGGAGCACCATCTCTGTTATCATCTCATTCACCCTATATATCATACGACCGTCGCTCTCGAGTATCGCCTAAAACCCGCCACCAACACCACCACTAAACGGCCTTGTAGCTCAGGCCGTGAACTCGACGGTCGAGATCGGGTTCCTCTCTCGGCCACAATCATTTGATTAGAGTCGAACTCAAAACAGCGCATCATTTAACCATCTTCTACCCAACCTCATCACCATCTCGACAAGACGGTGAGACCGTCTTTGCTGCACGCTCGCACAACCGCACCGCATCCAAAGAAGGACGCCACGTGTTAACGCACATCCCCTCGGCCCGAGCACCGGGCCGTGAGATTTGCGCAGCCAACACTTTGCATGCCCAGTGGGACACTTGTCAAAAACTCATGGTGGAAACTAGGGCATAGGCAAAGCTCAAAAACACTGCGATTGAAATGACTTCCGAGGCTCCTCACTATCACCGAGACCGAACACGCGGTCGAATCTCCCGCGTTCCAATAACAACAGATCGTGACGGCCGAGTCCATGCAAGAGCAAGCAGTAGTGGAGGGTCCGATGGCTCAAAGAGCCTACAGGATAGAGACATGCTTTATGGCCGCAATGGGCAGATTCTCCTCGTGAGCTACGGATGCTCTTCAGAGAGAGGATCAACGTGCCGTCGTGATGCCTCTCGAGCGGACAGAAGCCAAGAGCGCGAGAGGTTCGAGCCCACGGCGGCAAAGAGCCTCGGCGCCTCGGGCGCACCTGCGTAAAGCTACGCCGCATTCTCACCTCGACAAATAGTCGAGGGCAATCCCGGTACCAATATGGGTAAATCTCGGACCGACCGCCAAGAAACAGACGCCCACTCCATGCTTTGGCCATATCATCGGGCAAAGCAGCCCCACGCATTCCGCGGTCCAACAACTTGGCCCCATTCACCGTGGCCGTCTTGGCTCGAGCAACGCGACGCTGGTTCACACAGCAGACGGTCAAATCAATCAAACCGTTTATACAAGCGTCGTTATTTCCGTCGAGCTCCCACCTTCGCGACGGTCCGCCATTCCAAAGAATACATACGCACTCGGTCAAACCTACGACTTATCTAATGCCGCCCGGCTCGGTCGCAATCGCCTAGCCCTTGTTCAGTGGCCCGCAGATAAAGCCGCAGAACGATGCGCAACAGTCCAGTGCCACTTCAACCCACCGAGTCGCCTCCGATCCTCGAACCGAAGATGTCGGCGCAAACGACGACCACGGCATAGACCGAGGCGGCGGGGCACCAAGTTATATCGAGCCGCATACCCACCCGTAAAGCCCAGACTTAATGCGACTTGCTCCCTAAGGCTTTTTGGGCACGCCGCACATCAAAACACTCGGCCATGGGCTTGTGTCTTGACCTACGACCATGACATTGATAAACTAATGGAGCTAGAGGTTCGATTTCTTCAAGTTTTCAAGCGACTTAGGCGAAAGACGAAGAACTACGCGCAAACCGTGCCCTGGAGTTTAGAAAATTTAGAACCAAGACTTGATGCTTACAATTCGGTGCGAGTTCAAGAAAAAATGGCACCGAGGGCCTACGACAAAAAAGTCAAAAAGAGAAATAAGGGGAAGTAGGCGAGCGAAGCTAAACAAACGGTGCGGCCAATATAAAGCGAACAACATACATTTAATCATTCAGAGAAGAAGGCCCACGCTTTGTATTTAGATTAAGAGATCATTTTTTTTTTTACAAAAGAAAAAGAACGGATCATGGCGATCAAAACAAAAAATATATGCGTATATTTGTATGTGTCTATGTGGAAAAAGAAGAAAATATTTAATTATTACATCCCAAGATCTTTAAACGGCCGCCCACCTAAACCCCCTCACTGAACATCCCCATATTAGGCATGTTATCCTTCTCCAGGCAATGTCCCCACCATCTATATCCGTCTACCACCTTGCCTCGATCAGCTTCCTCTCGGCTGCCTTCTTTTCTCGGTTCGCCTTGAGGATTTGCCTTGCAAAGACTTCAGCTCGGTTCCGACCGCGACCGCACCATCTTGGCGTTGAAGGATGAGATCTCGACGGCCTGGAGCTCGGCAATCGAACCTCGACCTGCGCAAGTTCCTCATTCTCTCTTTGGACAACGAGGTCATTTTCCTTCAAATGGGCCATGGCAGGTTGGACTTGTTCTTTATCGCGACAGCTCTTGCTCGAGCAAGCACCCTTCGGTCATCCTCATGTTTGCCTCAACAGCATCGACCTAATCATCTCCGCCTGGGCCAAGCGAGCCTGTAGCTCATCCACCGAGCCGAGTCCAAGAGACCCAACGCCATGGACGTATCCAGCAGGACTCAACTCCATGAATGCCTCGGCGGTGGTCATTTGGTGAACCCCAAAGAATAGGAACTCTGAGCCTTTCAACGACGGCCGAATCCTCGCCCAAGGGAGCCGAGGCGAGTTGCCTCATTCTTCATGGAGGTGGCGTATAACTCCTCGAGATCATCGGAGGAGGTGGTCTCCTGAAAATGGAAAAGGAGATTTAAATGGGAAACAACCAGCTGGGACATGAGGAATGACAAGGTGAAAATCTAAATAAGCTCGGTCAGACTGTCGAAGAGACAGGTGGCGGGCTTGGCGCGTCAAGAGCTATAGCCTCAACCACGCAAGCTCACCACTACCGCTGAGTCCGGGACAACAGCGCTAGGGCATGCTCACAGAGACCGTGGATAGCGGCAATGACGACCGGGGAGGCTGGAAGCAAAAAATTCGGTCAAAGGCATGTGGCGCAATTCTAAAAATAAAACAAAGCATAGTGAAAGCAAACGCTTACCGAGCGGATCACAATGCCACTTGGACGACGAGGAGCGGACGGCAACAGCTCGACAGACGCGGTAATGGCCAAGGTAGGCACGACAGAGGCGGCCGAAGGGACTTCCAGGGCAGCCAGCGTCGGTTCCACGGCAAGGACCTCGTCATCCGCATGTCCGCGACGTCCTCCTCGATGGCTGGCACCTCTACGATCGCGCCTCGCATGCAGCATTTCGCCACCTCAGCGGTGGCCGCCTTCGACCGCCACCTCGCAGCCACCTCCTCGCCACGCCGCCGAGGAAAGGACCAGATTATCAAAATGGATAAAGAGGAGGAGGCGTGGGTTGACAAAAAGGGGTAAAAAGAAATCAAGGAGAAGTACTTACGGTCACGAGAGGGGCTTCACTCACGATCACAGGAGGGACTTCTTCCTCGTCCTCGACCTCTGAAAGAACAAGGAGGACCCTTTTTCTCGGCGGCTCTAATACCGCTGTCTCAACCGCAACACTTTCTGCCGCGGCCTCAGATTTGAGGCCTCTCGATCCCTCTTGTGACCCGGGGCTACGTGTACAGAGAGAGAAGCAAAAGAGGTAAGAAGCAAAATAAACAAGGACAAAGGTGGCTCAGAGAGGCCGACGGAAAACATAAAGAAAGGGGGCCTACCAATGCAGCGATCGGTAGAGCCGCGGGCGATGGCACGGTCCTATGCGCCATAAAGTTTTCGCACCCCACCACAGCCGGCGCTCTGGAGGTTGGGGCCGCGGTTGAAGTCACGATCGCTGCTTTAGCCAAAGGAGGGCCGCCACCACAGGTACGGTCGCGGCCACCGTACTCGGTCGAAAGCACGGCCAAGGCCTTCTTCCCTTGCCGGGCTTGGGAAGGAGGGGTCCCAATCTGCATTCTTCAAAGCCCCCTCACAGCCTCTTCAACAGCCAAATGAATCTGGCCGAGATGCACTTCTTGTACTGACTCTTCTATCCTCGTCATACGCATTACGACGCAACCAAGGCGTCAGAGTGAGGAAGGTCATCCCTTTTTGCAGTTGGAAGGAAATGCCAGCCACGCCGTCTTTGGCGCGTCGGCCCTCCAAGACGAGAGCCGGTTGGTTGACAACGGGAAACGGTGCAACTGGATCAGGCCGAATTGCCGCGCCATGAAGTTTGGCGAGATAAACCTGGCCCCACTGGATAGGCGCGATGAAGGTCGCACACGACCGGAAGGAGCCCAGATCTCCCTCGATCGTTCTCCGTTTTGCCATCGGGAATCACGGAGAGGTCGTGCGCTAGGAACAAAGGGTACGGCCGAGCAAGGCACACCCGAATCGCGACCCGGTCCTCTCGACAAGCCGTATAAAAATTTGTAGCGAAAGTCGAGGTGTTATGCTTCCGGGCCCGGGCGAATGCGTTGGTCAACGGCTTGGTGTTGGCAATATTGACCGCCCTCGGCTCTGGAAAGCAAGCTTGCAACTAGAACTAGAAGGCCCATAGTGGACCAGCGTGCTTTGGCTTCATCCCAACCGTGATGACGTCGTGAAGCGTCACGGTAGATATGACCAAGGAGGAATGGGCTGAGTGCCGCCTTCTACGCCTTACGCGAGATAGTCGGCCAGATGGGCGAACTCTGTGGTGACTTTGTTCGCCTGGGTGCAAAACACGAACTTGCATAGCCAATGAGCAAGAACGCGACATGCTCGACCTCGCCCAAGGGAGCGATGGAATCGTCATCGGCGTTGTCCTCCACGCCGGTTGCTATAGAAGCTGGAATAGTTGAGCATGTTCTTCGCCTTACTCCCAGAAGCTTGGCACCGTAGGCCATGCGGCCTTAAAACTCCCTTCACCTCGGGGCGACCAGAGCGGCGTTACTTCCACGCCAAGAGGAGAGGCCGAATAGGGCGGCCATGTCTAGAACAGTTGGCATGACCCAAACCGAAGGTTCATAGTATTTGTGGTCGACGACCAGAAGCATAGGGCCGCGCCAAGAGCGACCGGTCCATGATGAGCAGCTGATCGAACACTTAATCAAGTGGTAGATGCCTTAATCCTTCCATTGCTAGCCGAAGAAGTGCTCCATCCTCGGCAGCCATTTTTCCCAGTCCGGGGTCGAGGTTGGCTATTGGGGCTGCGGCCTGGCGACATTCCATCTTGAAAGTCCCCCCCGTCAAAGGCCTGAGAGGTCCACTAGATTGTTCTTCAAATGAGCCACCAGCCTCTCTGGCATCCCGCCATCTACAGAGGGGCCGAGGACACAGGAATCGGTAGTGGCGCCGTCATCATCAGTCTAGGGCGTGATGATGTTGGGTAGGACCGAGCCCTGGATTTCTCGGCAAATGTCTTCAAACTCAGCCTGGAAGACTTGGGACCAAGCTTCAACAGATGTAGAGGTGCTGAAGGCCATTGAAACATATTGAAGTAGGGTGTGTTAAAGGAAAAAGTCGAAGAAAGGGTGATGAACACGAAGAACACTGGGAGCTGAGCACTCAGAAAAAGGACGAAGAGTTCGTAAGTTTTTCGAGAAATGCAAAGCGATGAAGTCGTTGGTTACTAACAAAGGGATAACTGGGTAGAAAGAGGTGGAGTGCTGAAATGTGAAGTTCGAAAGGGTTGAAGAATTGAGAGGAGAGTTTGGCAGAGTTTGGCCGTTTGAAAATTCTGAAAGCATAAGGAAGGAATGAAGAAGGATAGGCTTTTATATTGGCGCTAGAATTCAAAACGAAAGGGCATGATCCTCTCGAGAGACGTAACGGTCGACAGCGTGCTCAAGGAGCGCGATGACGTGTCGAAAGCCCAGAGGCCGTCACTTCATTTGACGAGACGAAACAACGGCTCACGCAAGTCTGGGCAATGATGGCCTACAAGACGTGCTTGCGCATTAAATGCGCCATCCAACCTACGCATTTAAAGCGCCAATCAATCACTTTAGGAGGAATGCAAAGGGTCCATCCCTTGAATCCATTCGCCTCTGCCGGCCGCGACCAAGAATCCGAGGATGTGGGGCAATGTTTGTACCTAATAAATCACGGTCATAAACTGACTGAAGGGACTTCCTCTCGGCCCTAGCACCAACTCATGAACTGAAATGGCCACGCTTCGCTACGATTCGCCTTCCCGAAAACAAAAGAAAAGCCGCAGCGTAATCCTCTCGCCTCGCGATCGCGGTATTGTAGGCCGAAGACGAAGGCCGTAAAAGACACGGTCGAAGATACTTTAGTTAAATCACCACGTGGCCTCAGGGTCCCACGCCCCATTTAATGAAGTAATGCCTCTGACTATCGTGGCAAACCCACTAGTCGCAAGAAGCATTTAATGCACGAGGGAAGAAGGGAAGTGACTGAAGTCAGGATTTGGTGATGGAAATTAGAGTGGTTAGGCGCAAACATTCTCACAAGTGTTCTTACAATTTGAGGTCAGATCACCAACCACCAGACCAGGGCATTAAATGCGTTCCCACGGCCAAGGGGGCAGAACCCACGATCAGGGCGGTGGCCAAGATTTACCGGGATTTATGGGGGTCACACCACTATGCTTCACGATCCCAAATGCCGATTTGACTACCCACTTGCCCCGATTAGGCTCCACCACGCAAGTCTTTTAGCCTCGATTGTCCCTCCAGGACTCCCCCTATAAATACTAAGCTCAAGACTACATTCAAAGGGTTCAAACACCAAACGAAAAGCCTCCCACGGAGCAAGTTATATTTTCCTGTAATACACTTTCAATACCTTTATTTGCTTTCCTAGGAGTAGTGGTAGATTGTAAGGAAAATCCATTCATCAATATATCATATGACCCTTGATTTTCAAGGCGCCGGAGCACCATCTCTGTTATCATCTCATTCACCCCATATATCATATGACCGTCGCTCTCTGAGCAACTCACCGGAGCATCGCCTAAAACCCGCCACCAACACCACCACTAAACGGCCTTGTAGCTCAGGTCGTGAACGACGGCTGATATCAGTTCCTCTCTCGCCACAATCGTTTGATTAGGAGTCGAACTCAAAACAGGCGCATCATTTAACCATCTTCTACCCGAACCTCATCACCATCTCGACGCACGGTAGACCGTGCTGGCATGCTCGCGCACAACCGCACCGCATCCAAAAGAAGAACGTCACGTGTTAACTCACATCCGTCGGCCCGGAGCACCAGGCCGTGAGATTTGCGTAGCCAACAATGCCACTGAGCTTCCGTATATCATAACTTCTTCGTTATAATTCCGATTTGAGCCCACTATCTCGACATGCTGCACGTAATAGTAAAATTGAAATCCCCAGATTCCTTTTCGAACAAAAAGTCAACTTTTAAACCATTAAAATATTCCCGAGGTAAAATTGTCTTTTACTTGAATAAATTAATAATTAAATATTAATTTAGGATCGGGTTATTACGTAACTTCCCTGATTCCATAAGCCTAAAACTATGATCCTAAATAGGGGTGGGTATCTCATTTGAATTCTTTGCGTACCAATCGTACTGTATCGACGATTTGGTTTGGTTTGGTTAAATAATTATTTTTTAAATTTTAATTATTCTGATTCAATCCGTGCAGAAACGTTTGGTTAATTTTAATTATTCTGATTCTATCCGTACCAATATTTCTAAATTTTTTAATACTCAAATACTAATATATACATGTCCACTTATTAGTGGTGGAGTTGAAAGTTATCCAATGCTGTCGAAACACTAGAACACATCACAACATAACCCTAAATTAACTCTGTCTGTTTTTCTCATTCAACCACTCAAACCTCAAACACCCAATGTCTAACCCCTCAAGCATATGATATCTCATCTTTCTGTCAGCTCAAATCAACTGCACCATCACCGTCTCTAACCCACAAGCAGCTCACAGGCACCGCCGCCGTCTCTAACCCACAATATTGTGCAACATCATTTTGGGTTATCATTGGTTGCATGAGGTTTGTTTTTATGCTCTTTTTACTCTTCACTCCTTGCTTGTTCTTTTTAATTGGCTTTTTAATTGGTTTTCAGTTTTGAGGGAGTTACAAGGGAACCTATGGATTTTTAATTCAACACTTGAGATGGATCAGGTCGAAATGTTGGTGAGGTGTTTGAAAGATTTGATGTGAATCCTCTATGCTTTGCTTCAATTGCACATGTATTTCTATTGATGAGTAATTTAATAATTGTTTGCACAAGTATTTCCATCATAGAAATTACAATAATAATTGCACAAGCTCTGCGTCCAATCAATTACTTTAATTGAATAATTGTTTATTAAATAAGGGGCCCTAAATAAGTCCATATGCTTGATTAAATATCAATTTATTTTATGTTGTTGGCTGGACTGAAGAATTATTTGTTTAATTCAATTAGGCTTATTGTAAGTACAATTTACAAATTACTCCAACACCAAGCTCTACTCTAACTAGGGATAGTTCATCAAATGTCCTTCCTCCACTTCCACCAACAAAAAACTTAAAAAGAAAAGGTGCTTCTCAGTCTAATGTGTGGAACATTTTTATAAGATAAAGAAGGAAGAAAGTACGAATGACGATGAACTTAGGTGCATATATAGGTATTGTAAGCAAGATTATGGATGTGACTTCCGTAATGGTACTTCTTCCTTCTATATAGTCGATGGAAGTTATTCCATTTGAGAGCAACTGCTTGATTGTATTATGCCTTCATCTAATATGTCTAGACTTTCCATTGTATACATTATTTTTCAGCCAAATACTAATATCCTCCAAAACATTTCTTAGCCATTAAGCTTCTTCGCCAGCCTTATCTAAAGCTACGAATTCCGATTCCATTGTAGAATTTGTAGATTTCCAAGATATGGATGCTCCTCCTAGTATAAAAACATATCCACTAGTAGAATTTGTTTCTAAATCATTACAAATCCAATTGGCATCACTGTATCCCTCTAGTACTAGAGGATATTTGGTATAATGTAATCCATACTCCAAAGTGTAATTCAAATATCTTAAAACTATGATAAATGCTTCCCAATGATAATGTCCTGGATTACTTGTATACCTACTAAGCCTACTCAATGATTTGTACAATTCATAATGTACATAAGACTTCCAATGATTTGTGAATATTTTTTTTGTGAAACAGCTTCACCATCATTCTTTTTTAATTTACAACTTGTATCAAAAGGTGTCACAACATGATTACTTCCAAAATGACCAAACTTTCTAAGAATAATTTCTACATAATGGGACTGTGTTAATACATAACCAACTGAATTTCTTTTAACTATAATGCCAATAATCACATCAGCAAGACCTAAGTCCTTCATGTCAAAACTGGAGTTTAAAATTTTCTTGGTAGAGTCAATTATGTCCTTGTTTGTCCCAATTATGAGCATGTCATCTACATATAGACAAACTATGACACATGCTTTCTTATGTGTCTTAATATAGACACATTTATCACATTCATTTATTTTAAATCCATGTGTCATTATAGTATGGTCAAATTTTTCATGCCATTGCTTTGGAGCTTGTTTTAGTCCATAGAGAGACTTTACAAGTTTGCAAACTTTTTTTTCTTGACCTTTTACTACAAATCCCTTGAGTTGTTCCACATATATTTCCTCATCCAACTCTTCATTTAAGAAAACGATTTTTACGTCTATTTGATGTATTTCCATGTCATAAATTGACGCTATAGCAATCTACGTCCTTATTGATGTTATTCTTGTCACGAGTGAATATGTATGAAAGATATCCAAACCTTTCTTTTGATGGTATCCTTTGGCTACCAATCGAGCCTTATACTTATCAATTGTACCATTTGGTTTTAATTTCTTCTTAAAGATCCATTTGTACCCATTTAGTCTATTACCGGGTGGTAAATCTACCAATTCCCATGTATGATTTTGCATAATGGATTCAACTTCATTATTGATTGCTTTTTTCCAAAATGTAGCTTCAGGACTTGATATTGCCTGTTTATATGTTTGAGGCTCAGCTTCAGCTGTCATGGTTAAGGAATCATGTCCAAAATCGTTTGGTATTCTTGTCCTTTTACTTTCTCTAGGTTCTTGATCATGTTCATTTTCTTGAACACTAGATGAAGTAGGATGACTATCATCTATTCCAGAATTCTCATTTATTCTAGAATTATCAATAGTTCTCTTTCTATTGACATTGAACCTTCCTTGTTTATAAGGAAAAATGTCCTGAAAGAATATTGCATCCACATATTCTAATATCGTATTCACATGTATATCAAAAACTTTAGAATGAAAGACTAAAAATCTATAAGGAGCACTATTGGATGCAAATCCAATGAAGACACAATATATAGTTTTGGGTTCAAGTTTGGTTCTCTTTGGCAAAGGAACCTAAACTTTTGCTAGGCAACCCCACACTTTGAGTATAAATAAGTTGGTAACCTTCATTTCCATACTTCATATGGTGACTTTTTACTCATTTAATGTGGGATTCGATTCAAGATAGTATTTGTAGTAAGTAAGGCTTCATCCCACATATTATGTGGAAGCCTAGATCAATTTAGCATAGAATTTATCATGTCTTTAAATGTCATATTTTTCCTTTCAAGAGCACCATTTTGATGTGGTGTATAAGGAGTTGTCATTTAATGAGCTATACCATTTGTGGCACAAAATTCAGCAAAGACAGTGGATTTCCCCTCCTCTGTTTGATCTTAGGACTTTAATTTTGTTGTTGAGTTGATTCTCAACTTCAACTTTATATGTCTTAAACATATCCAAGGTCTCATCTTTGCTATGTAATAAATATACACAGCAATACTTTCTGCAATCATAAATGAAAGTAACATAATAGTGCTTCCCTCCATGACTTGGCATTGCTCTAAAATCACACAAGTCACTATTAATTAAGCCTAGCAACTCATTGGACCTATTATGTACAGATTAAAAACTTTGTCTACCAAATTTAAATTATGTGTACAATTTTCAGATTTAACATTTTCAATAGAATTTAACTTAGGCAACAATCCTAAATTATACATTCTATGTAAAGAACGAAAATTAACATGTCCTAATCTAGCATGCCATAAAGTAGAGGAAGAGTCAACAATATAAGGGGAAGCCTTATTTGTTTTATTATTGATAGAATTGGCAGATACATTAAGTTTGAACAACCCATCAGCAAGGTAACCCTTTCCCACAAACATTTCCACCTTAGTTAGTACAACTTTGTTGTATTCGAAAACTAGTTTGAATCCTTTGTTGCTTAGAATAGGTCCAGATATCAAGTTCCTTCGTGTGTCTGGCACATATAGCACATCTAGGAAGGTTAGTTCCTTTCTAGAGGTTAATTTCAGGAGCACTTTTTCCTTTCCAACAAGAGCAGATGCAGAGGCATTTCCCATAAACAGTTGCTTACCACCATGTATCTCTTGGTAAGTAAGAAATGCATTCTTATCACCACATATATGGCGGTTGGCTCCAGTATCAACCACCATTGCAGCCAGGTTTTCTTCAGTCACATTGGCCTGATTGTTCCTTGGTCTGTTGTTGTTTGGATTTGCAGGATTGGCATGATTCTAATCCCTTATGTGCCTGTAGTCTTGAGCCTTATGGCTTTGCTTTCCGACAAACCCAACATGCTCCTTTAATATTTTTGAAGTCCTTCCTTTTGCTCAGGGAACAAAATTCTTCTTATTCTTTTTGGGATTGGATTTTGGTTTTGATGAGTTTCCTTCAACTATGTTTGCCTTGGCTCCCGTGTTTGAAAATCCTCCATACTCATCTCATTTCTCTTGTGTTTCAGATAACTCTTGAATTCTTTCCAATTTAGTGGAAGTTTTTCAATCAAAGACGCTACTTGGAAAGATTCATTGATCTTCATGCCTTCAGAAAAATCTCATGGATAATTCTCTAGAGGTCTTCAACTTGTTTGACAACATGTTTGGAATATACTATCTTGAAATCCAAAAATCTGGCAACAAATTTCTTAGATCCTGCATCTTCAGTTTTATACTTTTTCTCAAGAGATTCCAAAACTTCTCCAGCCATCTTGAATGTTGCATAAACATCATACAGTGTGTCATCAAGGCCATTCAAGATATAATTCCCACACAGGAAATCAGATTGTGTCCATGCATCAATTGAAGCAACAGTCTCTCTGGTTGCAGGATTCTCATTCGACACAGGGGCATCCTGTCTGAGAATATGGGCTAGATTTAATGTTGTTAGATAGAACAACATCTTTTGCTACCAATGTTTGAAGTCGGTGCCTTCAAATTTCTCAGGCTTTTCTACATGAGAGGTCTTACTTCCTGATTGTTCCATGTTACTATTTAAAGATTGTTGTAGAACAATTAGAATAAAACCAAATAAGAGAATGAAAATAACATGGAATATATTCTAATTAAATAATCAAATCGAATTAATACAACAATAGTGTGAAATAAAAAATACTGACTTGGATAGATGATAGAGTCCTACAGAGTTGCAGTGTCCTTTAGACAATATTTCTCCTCCACTCTTGTGCTTGTAGTTTGATGAGTTTTTATCAAAAATAGCCAAAATTTACCCCCCACTTTCAAAAATGTCAATTTTTATAAAATCTTTCAAATATAGCCAAAAACTCACCTAAATAGACACAAATACCCTTAAAAATTAAAACCCACATAAACCTAAAAAGCAAAACCCTACTACACAAAATTTGGATTCGCACGCACGTCTGTAGCCTTTGGTCGAACTATTGCTAAGCACGTATGTTTGTAGCCTTGGTCTGAAGCAATTCCTACACTCCCTAATTCAACTTACCAATCTGTAATCCCAGGTTTGCTTTTCTTTCTCTCTCTCCTTCCATCTTTGTTTTAATTCCATGATTTTCTGTTGGCCACTTGAAATACAATTAATTTTGTTTGTTGGATTGGATTTGAAGATAAAGAACTTATTAATTGTATTTCTTTTTCGATTTGGATGAATATATTTCCAATTTGGGTCTGCCTGGATCATTTAAAGTTGAATTAGGGAGTGTTGAGGCTATACAGACGTGTTGCCCATTGGGATTGGCCAGAGAGTAGAAAGTACTTTACAATGATCTAGGCAAATCCATCCCCTAGCAGAAATAATTGGAAATTTCCTCTCTGTAAATTTGTTTCTTGTGTTTTGTGGGTGTTGAGTGTTTCTCTTGTGGTAGACCCAAATTGGACATGATTACTGATATGCTATTCTGACAACAAAATATACAAATCATATATATATATATATATATATATATTTGCTATTCTGACATTATATGTATATGGTTTGAACAATATTTTCTCAATGTGTATTGTATTATTTATTATGTTGGTTTACCTTTCAGGATAATGTCTAGTTTGACAATTTTGATTAACTAAGATGGAAAGTGGGTTAACTCAACGTACAAAAATTGCAAAACTAAAGCACTACTTGTTTCAGATAAAATTACGATAGAGGAGCTTCGGAATAAGGTATATGACATTGTAAATGTGGACCGAAATGAGTATGAGATAACTATGAAAGTCATATACGATGCAATGAAAAGTGCATGGCCTGCAGAAATAGTTGATGATGATGATATGAGAGCTTTTATTTTTGAAAGTCTTTCAAGGACTTACAAGATTCCATTGTGCATTACATTGAAGCGTAAAATATTTTCTTGTGGAAGCAATCAACCAATGCCAATGGACCTTAACTTGGGTATTCAAGCTGATTTAGAAGATAATGATCAATACCATGATTCAGAAAATGACATGGAAAATGCAGAAATTGAGGACTCAGAATATGAAGAGGAAAACAATACAACACAGCTAGATGAGTTGCTTTGTGAGAACATTCAATTTGAGGATATGCCACATGTAGAGGTTGATAATGCGTTCCAAGATAATGTTGAATTCAATGACTTGTCTCGTGAAAACATGGGATGTGATGATGTTCCAACTATCAATGTGCACTCTGATGAACCCAAATCCAACAAACCAAATGCTCGGAACAAGGATAAAAACAATGTACATGGATCATACATGACAGAGCTATGCAATGCAAGTGGAGATATAATTGTAGGTCAAGTGTATGAGACTAAGGAGGATATAAAAACGAAGTTGGGTATTGATGCTATGAAGAAAAATTATGAGTTCAAAGTGAAGAGATCCAATAAAGAAAGATTTGAAGTTAGTTGTGTTGATGACCGATGCATGTGGAAACTGCGTGCATCCAAGGTACGAAAATCCTCATATTTCATGGTAAAAAAATATTTTACAAAACACTCATGCTCATTGGATGCTATTCATCGCCATCATCGAGAGGCAAGTAGTTCTCTTATTGGCCAATTCATAAAATCTAAGTACGAGGGTGTATCACGAGTACATAGACCCCATGACATCATGGAGGATATGCGAAAGGACATGGGTGTGAGTATAAGTTATGTGAAGGCTTGGAGAGCTAGGGAACATGCACTAGAGTTGGTTAGGGGATCGCCAGAGGAAGCCATCATATTGTGCTATGTTAGAATCCAAAAATCCTGGTACGATAACTCATATTGAAACTGATAGTAATAATCATTTTATGTATTTTTTCATGTCACTTGGACCTTGCATCAGAGGATTTCGCACTGTTATCAGGCCAGTAATTGCACTTGATGGAACATTTGTAAAAGGTAAATATCGTGGGACATTGTTTGTTGCCACATGCAAAGATGGAAATAACCAAATATATCCTATTGCATTCGGAGTTGGAGATTCAGAAAATGATGCATCTTGGAATTGGTTTTTGACAAAATTACGGGGAGCTATTGCGGATATTAATGACTTAGTTTTCATTTCTGATAGACATGAAAGCATTCGTAAGGCTATCTCCACTATAGTTCCGGATGCTCATCATGGGGCATGCATATTCCATATAAGTCAGAATCTTAAGAACCATTTTAAGCATGAGAGAGCTCATTCACTGTATTTTAGAGCTGCTAAAGCATATCTTGTTCATGAATTTGATCGTCTTATGGTGCAAATATTTAATGTTGATTCCAAAGTGGGTGATTATCTTAATGCGGCTGGATATGAAAAGTGGGCTCGTGCACACTTCAATGGGAAGCGATACAACCTAATGACAACAAATATTGCTGAATGTCTCAACTCAATCACTAGAGATGCTCGTAAACTACCTATTACCAATTTTATGGAGTATTTAAGAATGAATATACTTCAAAAGTGGTTCCATGAACGTCGAACTGAGGCAGCTAAAATGGATTCACATTTGACAGAGTGGGCAGACAATTTGGTGCGAGAAAATAACAAGAAAGGGTTGTCATTACAGGTATTTCAAATTCATTAAATTTTATTTTGTTGCAAGTAAGGAATATATGCTGACATGTGACAAAGTGGGCAAACATTTTCTTTTGTGGTTTTTGCTGATATTTTTATTTGTTCTTTTATTTAAGAAATATATGCATGCATAATATTCTATGTATCTTTTGAAAATATTTCAAATAAAATAATTGTGGAGTATTATAAATTTATTTCTTGTTTCTTGAATATGCAGGTTTCTCCTATTGAGGCTTACTCATTTCATTTATATGATGAATGTCGTGTTGAAGTTGTAAATTTAGAGAGGAAGTGTTGCACATGCCGAGAGTTTGATCTTGACCAACTACCATGTGCACATGCTTGTGCTGCATGTAGGCATCGACAAATTTCATGTTACCCAATGTGTTCACAATATTATACTACAAATTCATTGGTCATTGTGTATGCAGAACCTATTTGGCCAGTTGGGGATCAGACAGATTGGGTGGTACCTAATGACGTATGAAATAGAATTGTCCTACCTCCAATTACAAGAAAAAGGTACGGCAGACGCAGGGAAAAGAGAATCCCATCACGCGGAGAAGAACCATCAACTCATAAGTGTTCAAGATGTGGTCCAACCGGCCATTATCGACAAACTTGCAAAAATCCGATTGCTCTTCATCCTACCTCGTAGATAGGTGTAATATTTTACTATTTAAATTTATGAATTAGTATGAACAATGGATGAATATTTAATTTTATAATTTTCTTAAACTTTTGGTGTAAACTTTTGAAGATGAGGAATAAAGCATGCTTTCCCTCACAATTTTTGTAGATTTGAGATGATATACAGTAGAGATGCAGCGTTTTTGGTTTGGCCCATGTGAGGATAAAGTCTTTGCACATAGATTCAATACTATTATATTTTTCTATTAATTTTGTGATTTGGAAAAACAAGCTATAAGCATTCTGGTATGGTTATTTAGTTCCTGATCAACTCCCATAGAGACACTCCTCATTTCATGCAATGACCATGCTTTCTACAAATTTGATTAGATGACCTTTATGTGTGAAAGAAAGATAGCTTTTCAATAAGTTGAATATTCAAAACATAATTTTTGAATACTAGTGTCTCTAATATAAGTTTTTAAGTTTCTTGGTCCTATTTATTGGTGCTGCAATGTACAGCAATGGCTGCTCTCACACAGACAGTGGGTGTGGACCCTCCCGGAGAGATTGTGGACCTCAGGAGCACAGGATCCCGTTTGTACATTATCTTTGTTTTTAAGTTTATGTGGGTTTTAATTTTTAAGGGCATTTGTGTCTATTTAAGTGCGTTTTTGGCTATATTTGAAAGATTTTATCAAAATTGACATTTTTGAAAGTAGGGGGTAAATTGTGGCTATTTTTGATAAATACTCTAGTTTGATAGGAGTCTACCCACCAGGGCTAAACTATCATAAATCAAAGCCTAGGCATTGTAGCTTTGATTTTTGGCGAACAGTATATGCTCTCTTAGGAAGTATTTATGTGTGAGAATAATAATGCAATTCCAAATTCTATGTTTTTTGGTTTGGATGAATTGTAAATATATTTATGTGTGAGAATGATAATGCAATTCAAAATTCTATGTTTCCTGATTGTTCCATGCTACTGTTTAAAGATAGTTGTAGAACAATCAGAATAAAACCAAATAACATAATAAAATTAACATAGAATATACTCAAATTAAATAATCAAATCAAATTAATACAACAATAGTATGAAGTACAAATACTGACTTGGATAGATGATAGAGTCCTGCAAAGTTGCAGTGTCCTTTAGACAATATTTCTCCTCTACTCTTGTGCTTGTAGTTCGATAGGAGTCTGCCCACCAGGATTAAACTATCACAAATCAAAGCCTAGACATTGTGGCTTTGATTTCTGGCGAACAGTATATGCTTTCTCTCAGGAAGTATTTATGTGTGATAATGATAATGCAATTCCAAATTCTATGTTTTCTGGTTTGAACAAATTGTCAATATATAGAGGTCTAATACCTCTTCATCCAACAGTTATAATAACTGTTTAACATATTCGAATTTCATATAATGTTTTTATCTAAAAATGAATTTCTAATTAATAAAAAAGAATATTAATTTAACCCAATATATACATATATGTATATTCCAAGTCCAAACCAAAATGAGGCCAAATTTTGCCTCCACTAGGACCATATCCTATTTAGTATTTCTAAAGTATTGGTGCTAATAAACCATGAAAGGAAACAATTTCCTACCAATGTGGGACTAAGTGAAAGTGTATTTCCCTATACAAACTCTAACAACAGAGTGTCTATTACCATAGACACGTGGACATCTCTTCAAAAGATGAATTATATTGTTGGCTCACTTTATTGATGTTGATTGGCACTTGCACAAGAGGATTATAAGCTTTTGTGTCATTCCAAACTATAAGGGTGAAACTATTGGAAAGCTTTTAGATTGTTGTTTGAATGATTGGGGTATGGAAAGGTGTTTACTATTACTGTTGATAATCTTACTCCTAATGATAAAATGATAAGTTATATGAAGGGTAGGTTGACCAAGAGCAAGACACTTATGTTTGGTGGTGATTGTTTGTATGTGCGATGTTGTGCACATATTCTCAATTTAATTGTGTCTGAAGGGATGAAAGAATTGGATAACTAATTTAGTGAGGTACATTCACTCTTACGCTACAAAGTTGGAAAGTTGGAAAGTTGGAGAAGATGTGTGGCCTTTGAGAAACTTGATATCAAAGGGCTTGTGCCTTAGATGTGTGTACAAGGTGGAATTCCACCTATTCCTTGTTGGAAGGGGAATTGAGGTATCAAAAGGCTTTTAAAAGGATGTTGGAGGACGACGGAGACCTGCACTTTGTGGGTTATTTTATGGATGATGATGTTGAGAACAGGAAAGAAAGAGTGGGGCCTCTTAGTTTCTTTTAGATAAATGTTTAATCACTATTTTAATTGTTGCTATTTGTTTAAGTTCTTTGACTGATCACCTTAGGGCTTTGCATCTAGTAAATTGGAAGATGAATTTGAGGCAGAACTCGCAATGTAAATCAATTAGCTTCTTGTGATTAAGTGTGGTGAATTACATTATTGCTTGACTAAGAATAATGGTTTGCTTGGTTTTCTCGTTTTCTAGAAGGTAATGAATCTAACTTGTTAAATTTATGCCTTAACCAGGATAGATTGCAGGATTGGGTATATGATCTTTGTCTGAACTAGAAAAGAATCTTACACTTAAGGAAAATTATGGTCTAAGGCCCTGAAAAGGACTTATATATGGGAATTATCATATAGAATCGAAAGAATCTATTGAATGCATTGAAATCTAACTTGGATCACTTGTGGTTGATTCCGAAACCCTAGACCTTCATCATTGTTTTTCAACCTTAAAATTCAACCTTTTTATTCTTAATTGCTTTGATTAATTGTTTGTTTGTGTCATAAACTTTCACAACAACAACTTCTACAAATTCACTTACGTATCATTTAGAATTAATTTAGGTATTCGAATATTATATTAATTTGGAATCCTTGTGGGAATGATACTTGGACTTGTCAAACGTTATACTACATCATTCTTGTGCACTTGCAAGGATAGACCAAGTTTTTGGCGCCATTACCGAGGATTCTAAGTTAATTTAAAATTTGGATTCCTAATTTACGTATAATTGAGTTTGTTTCTAGTTTGTTTTTTGTTTTATTATTTTATTATTATCATTATTTTTAATTCATGTTCTGTTTCTTATTTTACTATTTTTATTAATAATTTTTCTCTTAGTGTGTTTTGGTTTTAGGTAATACAAGATTGAAAAAAAAAAACAGAGAAGGAAGACAACTTTCCTGTGGCGTATTGGATAAGACCACACATCCAACTAAAAAAAAAGGGCAAGTTGTGAAATAAAAATGAGAAAAAGAAAGTTCCTTCATGTTCCTTTCAATTAGAGGATTCCAAACCCGCCAACTCCATCTTTCAATTGGGAATTATTTTCTCATTCCAACAAAGAAAAGAGACATCACGATAAAGAGAACTCACTGTTTTCAAGTAGCAGCTCTACACCCCGCAAGCATCACTACTTTTTGCTTTCAATAAAAAAGTTCCCTTCTTCAAATTGGAATCTTTAGTTCCAGTCCAAATCAGGCTTTAGTTGTTTTTTTTTTTCCTCCATTCAATTTCATTCTTCTAATCTTGTTTATGTAGTGCCATTTAAAACCTTTGTTCTTTTCTCAGAAGTAGCCAATAGAAGCAAAAGAGGAGGGGCTGTCCAAGAAACCAAAAGTGAGAACCCCATTCATACATCCGCTTCTCCCAACACAACGCCCAACCAAAATTTCTCATTCTTTAATTAGGAATCGACTTCCTCTTCCCATTGAACCTTCAATTTTTAATTTTCTTTACAATTCAATTTGGGTTTTTTTTTATTTCCTACCCGAGTTCTATTATTCTCCTCTTATTTAAATAACAATTTTCTTTTGTTGCAAGTATAAAAATCCAATTTCTAAAAATCCAGTTTCTAAAAATGCAATAACTATCTACCCAGTTATCATGGGAAGGAGGAGGAAAATCCATACATTCTTCACCATATACTCCAAATTCAATTATGGCGGTGCTAGTGAAGAGCAAATTCGACTTCGATTGTTTCATTTTCTCTAAGGGATAAAGCAACAAACTGGTTATACTCTCTTCTAGAAGCATCCATAAATTCTTGGATTGATTTATCTAAGAAATTTCTTTCAAAATTTTCCCTACTCATAAAACCAATGCTTTGATGACAAATATTATGAGTTTTCGTCAATAAGAGCGTGAAACATTTTATGAATGTTCAGAGCGACATAAGGATTTGTTTCTTCAATGCCCTCATCCTGGTTTCAACATATGGCAAAAAGTTCACTACTTTTATAGAGGGTTGAACCCGCAAAGCAGGAGCTTGGTAGATTCAGCAGTTGATGGAAGCTTAATGGACAAGACTATAGATAAAGCCATCAGTGCATTTGAGACAATTTGTGAGAACTCTGAGCATTCAGACTTTCCTACAAAAGATTCAAGAGTTATACTTACATCATCGACACAGAAATGAGGCATGTATGAAGTTAGTGCAAGCACGGGTTTGGAAGCACAAGTTGTAGCTCTCACAAGACTTCTCACGCTACTAGTAAAGAAGGTAAATGCACAACCATGTAATTTATGTGCTAGCATCACCCACAACACTACAAATTGCCCATCAAATCCTACTTTAGAAGATGTGCAAGAGGTCAATGCATACAATGGAAGAAGGCCCCCGAATAATCCTTACTCCAATACGTACAACCCGGGGTGGAGACCACACCCAAACTTCTCTTGTAGAAATTCATAGAATACAATGACACGCACAAATTCATCAGGGTCATATCAATAGCCCTATCAAGCTCCTCCACCACAACAAGAAGATCCTTCTATCAAGGTGATGCTATCTAAAATCTTGAAGAAATCAGAAAGATATGAACAAGAGGTTGCATCAGTTATCCAAATTTGAGGTTCAGTTGGGACAAATAGCTACTACTCTGAACAGAATAGTGAGTGCACAAGGTCAATTTCCAAGCCAAATGGAAGCTAATCCTAGGAATCATAAGCAGATTCAAGCTATTACCACTTTGAGAAGTGGAAAAGTGATTTATAATAAGATTGGAAATCTAGAGCTCGATGATATAGAGGAAGATGAAGGCATGACAGAAACAAGGCAGCAGCTTGACAAGAAATTTGGGGGCTTTTTGAAATCTGAAAGTGACGCCACTCATGTTGACAAAGTTACCGAATTTTTGCAGCATGTCCCTCATACTCCAAACACAGCAACTCATGGTCCTCTTTCTTTCTCTCAATGTGACAAACATGCTAGAAAAGAGAAAAGTAAGGGAGACATTATGGAGCAATCTAAGAAGGTGTAAATTAATATCTCTTTACTTGATGCAATCAAACAAATCCCTTCCTATGCAAAGTTTTTAAAGGATATTTGCACCAACAAAAGGAGGTTTGAAGAGCATGAAGAAGTGATGTTATCGAAAAACGTGAGTGTTGTGCTTGAAAGAAAGTTGCCACCCAAGCTTTAGGATCCCAGAAGCTTTACAATCCCGTGCACCATTGGAAAAATAAAATTTGACAAAGCTTTGCTTGATTTGGGAGAAAGTGTGAACTTAATGCCCTACTTTGTATATGAACAACTTGGGTTGGGGGAACTAAAGTATGTCTCAATCTCTTTGCAAGTCGCGGATCGTTATGTGAATTACCCAAGAGGCATTGTTGAATATGTACTTATCCATGTTTATCAACTTATCCTCCATGTTGACTTTGTTTTCTTGGATATGGAGGAAGCTGAAATTTTGGGTCGTGAACTCCCTCTCATCCTTGGTAGACCTTTCTTGGCTATTGTATATATGAAAATTGATGTGAAATCCGGTTTACTGACCATAAATGTGCAAGATATTACTATAAATTTTCAGGTCTTTGAAGGTTTGAAAAGACCTTTGGATCCTTATGATTGTTTCCATGCCGAAGTTATGGATCAAATTATAGAGAAGACATTCATTGAATCAAGCCTTACAAATCCGATAGAGAATATCGATACTTTGATGACACAAACCAAGACTATTCAAGTGATGTACCACGATGATCCCCCAAATATATGGTCGCTGAGTCCGGCTAAAGACTTTAAATTTAGCTCTTCTTTGGGGGGCAATCCATGTTTTGGATGCATGATGATGATGAGAGGATCTTGGAGTTTGCAACACTTCCTACTCAAGATTATTTGCCTAAGGAGTTCTAATCCTTACTCTTTACTCTTTATTATAATATTTAATTCTTTTCTCCCTTTGCTTGATTGATTGCATGCATTTTGATTCTTTTTACATTGATGACAATCTTTCATTTAAGTTTGGGGGGAATGATTTAGCTTTATTGCCTTTTTTTTTTTTTTTTGTGATTTGAAAATTGCTAATGTCTGAAAACGTAGGTTTTCTTTTTGTTTAAAACTCTTTTAATTGGTAACTGCTCTGACAATTTTCTGTGATATTTTTCATGCTGAATCTAACCATACAAAGAACGTGAAAATTAGACCAATGGTTTGAAAGTTATGAGCTAAAATCTGAACAGAGGTCGAAACTGCCAAAAACTGCAATTTGAAACTTTTTGTTTTCTTTGTTTGTTCGAGTCTTATTTTGTTTCTTTTGTGTTTTGAGGTAGTTCAATTGTTAATTTTTTGTTTTTAAACTCACAAAACCCAGAAAAATTCGAAAAATTCAAAAATCCAGAAAGATTTTCTTTTTCCTTTTATTGAGTCGTTTTAGTTAAGTCGTCCATAAGTCAATGATAACACTTGAATTGTACTTGTTATATGGCTTTTGAGAATTGATAAT
Organism: Prunus mume; assembly: GCF_029339155.1. Classification (NCBI taxonomy): domain Eukaryota; kingdom Viridiplantae; phylum Streptophyta; class Magnoliopsida; order Rosales; family Rosaceae; genus Prunus; species Prunus mume. The sequence goes on from NC_142699.1 coordinate 44,877,518, forward strand.
CATTATGTGAATCTTTAGTTAAATTTCTCTTACATGATTTTTTCCATATTTTCAATGCACATAGCCAATTTAATGGAATTTGGTTTTGACTTAAAGAATTATATGTAGATTTAGTGTAGACTTGTACAACCCTTGTGAGTTTTTGAGCCTCATGCATATTCTTTTTCATGAGTGCATTATGATTTACTAGAACTTGCTTCAATATCTTTCAAGGCTTTGTATTGATTCACATGATTCTATCTAGGAAGTGATTAAGGCACCTAGGATCACCACCATGGCCAAACAAACTTTTGTCCCTACTACATTATCCCTTAGATAGCCCCTCTGAGCATAAATAAGACTTTTCTTTCATGAACCACATTGTAACATCCCATCCCAAAATATAATTTAATTTTCAAAAATTCTAAAGTGAAAGGATGACTTTAACCTTAGGGTTCTTTGGTGGTTCAGGGTTGACTTTTTGTTCAGGGCTAGTTTTGAAAATTTTCTTGGTTTCTTAGTGTAGTGCTCAAGCTCACGAGTTCATAGACAGTGGTAGGCCCAAATCAGAGTTGAAACAAAGACATTTTGGTCAACGGAAGTGTAGTTGCACACGTGGTGGGCCCCAACAAGCTAGCCCACACGCGCGTCACTTTTTCTCTTTCTCTCTCTCTCCCCCAGATCTCTTCCTCCTCTCTCTCAACGCTCAGGGCCTCGGCTACGTTGTCGGCACCACCATGGTGAGGTCAAGACTGGTCAGAAAAGGACCACCACAGGTTGTCGATCACGTCTGGGCTAAGACCTAGCCAACCTAAGTCCTGCACGATGCCAATTTAAGCCCCAAATGGCTAACATCTTCCAAGCTTTCCGACATCGATTTTGGCAACTCTGCCAGCCATTGACGTCGATCCAAGTATGGATTTAGGAGTTTGAGAGTATAAGATTTGAGAGTTTGATCTAAACTGCAAAAATGGCCAATGGTTTTGGCTATGTTTTCAGGCCACTTTTTGGCTGGGGTCAAGGAACCAAAAATGCTCCCCTAGTTGTGTTTGATCCATTGGTATAGGTATTGGCCGGTGTTTTGGGGATTTTCCATCACCGAAAAATTTCTCAAGACATTCATCGCTGTCCACAACCGGTGGTGGCTCATGGACCACTGGGTGGCTGCCATTTCATCCGAAAATGTTCCCCATGTCATCTCGAGAACGACGGTATGCTTGGATTTGAATTGGATTACCGTTTGACTATTGAACATATATTGCGCCCTATTATGAGATCCTGGTTTGATAGGTTTGGATCGTTCAATCGGTTCGAATTAAAATTATGTTGTTCCTTGTATCTCTAGGATTGTGTAGAAACTTACATATAAAGAATCGAAGTCCGATTGGCTTAAACCAATCGTGCGATTGGCTTAAATCTGAACGCTCGATTGAGACCAAACTTTTGAGACATGTTTATTAGATTTTGTTGGACCTATAGGAATTTATGGGTTGTAAATTATAGGTCATGGGACCCTACTGGCGTAATTACCTAGATGGTGGGCCTCATTGGCTCTATTGGGGCCACTTGGTTAAGAGGTGTTTGTGGTTTGGTTGTTTGATTTTAAAATGGTATTTTGCTATGAGAGTTTTATTAACTGTTTATGAATTATTATTCTATCACTTTTACTTTCCAAGCATGGTATAAGTATGTTTATTTTTATATATGTGTTAAATAGTTTAAAATTGGAATATGGTTGCCTTCGGAAATATTCATGTCTTCGAACATCTCGGTTGCCTTCGGAAATATTGATGTCTTCGGACATCTCAGTTGCCTTCTCAAATATGGTTGCCTTCATAAATATTGATGTCTTTAGACATCCCGTTTGGTTTTGGAAATATGGTTACTTTAGGAGATATAGATGTCTTCAGACATCTCGATTGCCTTCGGACATACAATTGCCTTTGGAATGTCTACGGACATTTTCCATATTTTCCATATTTTCCTTGGTGGGTGATTGCAAGAGATATGCACTATGCAAACGTTTGCATGTATGGCTTTCAGGTAAAATGTTTGGTTACACATGTGTTTGGATGTACAATGATAAATTGATTAAATAGTTAGGTACACAATTTCAGGACATGACATTCAGTTTATACCTTGTTGAAATTCAATAAAGAATGATTCTAAAATTTTATTGTTGGTTTCACCTTGTACATTATTGTACTATCTTAATTGCGATTTATGGGAGAAATAACTACGTGTGGTTTAATCCCTCAATAAGGGTACATAGGCAACCTAGGCTAAGCTAGGTGCAACAGCATGTTTAGGATTTGTTTGTTATGTTTAGTCATGTTAAGATGATTTTGCTGACTTTCTTATGTTGGTAAAAAGGGGGCCTGAAGCCCATTGAAACTTGTGCTAATTGGTGTGTGGTTTATATCTTGTGCTTGCTCAACGCTTGGGAAAGAATTGTGTTTGTTGTGCAAGTAGATTTTGGGTTTTGAGACAGTTTCAAGAGAGGCTCTGCCAATTTCCGGGTAGATTCAAGCCCTAAAATTGTTTGGAATTAGGGCAAGAAGGGTATTTGCTTAATTTTGGGCCAACACATGCCTGGTGTCTGATAGGGAGAGGGTTCGTCATGGATTCCAAGGAGAAATTTGGGGTGGGTCCTTTCAAACTTTATCCTTAATTAACCCTAAACTTAAACACTTCATCCTACCTTGTTCTATGAAAATTAGTGGCTTTAAGTTTGGGGGAATTGCATCTTACTGTGTGAGTACGAAAGTTGTTGAGACTTAGAATTGGATTATTCCCTAGTGTCCTAAAATTGTTTTTAAACCCAAATCCAATTTTAGTCTTTCTTTTTTGTTTGTTTGAACTTTATGTTTTCAATTCTTGTACTCTTCACAATCATCTTTAAATCTTGTTTCCATTTTCTGTTTTGTACATGGAATCAAACTGAATCAATATATCATCAATCCTCATGGGATCGACCTCGCACTTACATATACTATACTACCCAATGGTTCGTGCACTTGTGAGTATCACAAGTTGGGGATGTAGCTGAATCAATTTTGGCGCAGCTGAATTCAACACAACAATGCTTTCCACTCCCTCATGAAGTGTAACCCCTTGGGATCCTATGCAATCATTCTCTTGAGTTTGAGATATGGGATCGTCATAGAGAGGATTCCATAGTCAATATTGCCCAAGCAGGTTGAGTTTAGAGCAGATAGCTCAGGAATAATCATTCCCAGCATGTCTTGGAAAGGGTCAATGGATCCATGTAGGACCTCGACTGATCTTGAGGTTTTGGGACTACCCCCTCTTATATGGGAATTTGATTCTTAGAGCATCAATCATCTTCGCCTTTTACATGAGGTTCCTCTGTGGATAATGTATATTCACCACTACTTTCTTCATAATGATTGCTTTGCTTTTACCCTTAGAATAACCTAGATAAACCTCTTTCGATGTGGATTCCACAACATGGGCTCTGTGGGAACAAAATATCTAGGGATCCTAGGTCAAATAATTAAGCCAATCAATTTGGGAATTATTTGACCTAATTGGAAGTTATTTGATTTAATTAGCAATTATTCGATTCTTACCCTAATTAGGGATTTGATTTAAATCAAATCCCTAATTACATCAATCTCTCCAAATTGGGGAAGAATAATTCCTTTCCATCTGTGGAATTATTCTTCCGAAACCCTAGCCTTTGAGGCTCCTATAAATGCATGGCCACACCAAGGGTAAAGGTACATCTAAAAATTTGTTCGAAACTCCACAGAAATTCCATCTCACAAACCCTAGCCGCCATAACTCTTTCTTTCTCTGTCACACAAGGCTCTGACAACCACACATGGCTCCGACCACCCGGTTAACACCATACATACATCTCCATACCCTTTTGTTAGCTATTGTTTTCCTACAAACACTCGAACTAACTTAGGCATTTGAAGGCCTTTGGCCAACACCCCCTGGGTGTGGTCCTTTTATTCCGATTTGTTTTGAAGGGAGAAAGAGAAGCGAAGAGGAAGACGGAATCTTAGACGAATATTCTAGTGGGACTAAAATCTCTCCTAGAGGCTCTAGGGCTTGACAGAGGTTTAGCCCCTTGGGCCTCAGTGTTCTCACAGTCATCCTTTTCACTTTCTTCACTAGTTTCACTAGTAGAAGTTGTCATAACTGAATTTGTAGGATACAAGTTGACTAGGATCGACCCAATCATGATTTGGGCAAAGCATGTATTGATGCTTCTCTTGGGAAGCGGCACTTCAGGGATGCTTGAGGTAATGTTGCTCGAGGCCACAGTTGGACTTGTTTTGGAGAGCTCAAATAAAATTGCCTCAATGGATTGCTTTTTTTCCTTCCTCTTCCTTGCATCTCTTTTCCTCAAGCCACGAGCAACCCTCTTTCTTGCGTTACGGAGAGCATTCTTGCACGACGTCCTCTTTAATTGGGTCTTAATGACCTTAGAAGTGGATTGTGGCTTAGTCCTCTAGACGGGCTTTGGAACAACACACTTGATTCGGCTCTCCACAACAACAAACGTCTTTCGAAACCCCACCCCCTGGTACATGCGTTCATGGTAGTTCTAATCCTGTGAAATAAACCCGTAACTTGTAATGCCATTGTTTGTTCGGGTTTTGTTAACTTGAGGCAAACACAAATTAAAAACAAAACATTAGTCACTCTATAAATGGAGATGAAAAGGAAAATGGGTCCGACTGGATGTACCAAAAATTATGTTGAAGAAAAATGTGAACCTCCCAATATAATTTTCCCACACCTATTTAACTAATGGGGTTTTATTATTTTAGATTCGACCTATTCGAGACATATTGTCTCTTAATTATAATCCCTTTCTTAGGGGAACACACTTTGATTCCATCATAAAGAAACATAAAGTATGTGTTTGGTTTTGCTGTTGCTCCTAAGTCGAACCTCGGGGTGCCTACGTATCCGTTACGGGAATCAAGCCATTTGTGGGTTAGAGAATCGCAATGAATAAATGACTCATTGCAAGGAAAATTTGATTTGAGTTGTATTGAGTGTTTAAGTGAATTTAGTTGAATAAACTAGGGATTTGATATGGAATTATGTTTGGGGTCGAATTTAATTAAGAAACAATAGATTCTGTTTGGATTGTATTTGAGAGCGGTTGCATCTAGATTGCCTACATATCATTTCGAAGGGATCAAACCCATGTAGTTCAGAAATGATTTGAAAATTAATGAGTAAATATGGCCCACTAATTTAGAATTTATGTCTTTGAGACAATTTGGAGATTTTAAAATTTTCATAGATAGATGACCTCTGAGAAAATTTGAATGGTTTTGTACCATTTTTTTTATTATCAATGTCTGAGAAAAATTAACAGGCATTTTAATGGACCCATTAATTTACGACCATTGACATTTGCATTTGGCCCAAATATGACTTTGAAGATTTTAAATTAATTCATTAACCATATAATAGGCATTTGGGTTGGAGCAGATTTAATGGGTATTGAGTTGAATCACCCATTAAATATTTTGGGCTTTCGAAAAAACTAATGGGTCACGTTGATATTTATTACAAGCCCACGAGTAAGGAGTACAAAAGAGAGAGGCTTCCAAACCCAACTACCAATTGAAGCCGAACCAGGGGCTGCCAAACTCTTCCAGAGTTCATTTCCAAGTGAAACCAAGCTTTGCACTCCAATATCTATCTGGAATACTTGAGATCAATCCAAATATTTCACTATATCTTTTCAGTCCTTTAAAAGACTAAACAACAGTCATAATAAAAACCACAACTGGTATAGAGCTTTCTAGTTGCCACGAGCTACAAAAAAGCATTAGCCTTTTTCTTTTCTTCTTTTTTATTTTGCTTCTCTTTCTTTTCGCTGGCCTCTTTTTTTCTTTCTTCTTTGCTGGCCTCCTTTTGTTTTGTCTGTATGCACACAAACACAAGATGAAAGATTCATGCAAGAGTGGGTTGTGCAACATGGCCTCCTCTCTTCTTCATTTTTAATGTACAACTAATCTCTTTCTTTTTACTTTTGGCGTAGTGTACTCAGACAAAGCACAAGGTCTGTGCAATTCGCTTAGACATGGAAGGAGAGAGAGAATTGATCAAAGAATTTAGAAGCAAAGGTATAATTTTTCCTTTGCTGCGGGATTAAGCCCATGTGCTTCTACTTCAGTCATCAATTCTTTTACTGCACTTTTGATTGAGAATTAGTTTCCCATTTTTTTCTCTTGTTTTCTGAATCTCAACTCTTTTTTTGTGTGCAGATCATCCAAGAAAGAACAATTGGGCAGCGGCGGAGTGAAGACCCGAGTTTTTATTTCTCAATTGCTGAGTTTTGTGAGATTAACTCCCTTCATTTTTTTGTTCTTTTCCTGCAACAGGATATTTTATCCCCTTAATTGATTCGTGTCCTTTTTAAGGATTCAACATCCAGAATAATTTGATTCATGGGTTAGACACCAAAATGGATTCATCATCCACAAAGTTAATGAGATTGCCCCAAAATGGATTCATCATCCACATAATTCATGGAATTGCCTCAAAATGGATTCATCATCCACAAAATTCATGGGATTGCCCAAAATGATTGAAGAAGAAGAAGAAAAAGAAGAAGAAGACTGAACCCCATGTGAAGAAGAAGAAGAAGAAGAAGAAGCCAATCAAGAATAAGAAGAAGAATCCAATCAAGAATAAGAAGAAGAAGCCAATCAACAACAACAAGAAGAAGAACAACAACAAGAATAAGAAGAAGAAGCCAATCAACAAGAATAAGAAGAAGAAGCCAATGAAGACGAAGAAGACGAAGAAGTTGCCAATCAATCATTGTGATAAGAAATGTCTAACCCATAGTACTTCTTGATTGTTTTGATCAGTCTCATTAATGGGAATGTCTAACCAATCGATCATTGCTAATTCCTTACCATAACAATCATTGTGATAAGAAATGTCTAACCCATAGTACGTCTTGAAATCCTTGACGGTTTTGATCAGTCTCATTAATGGGTTAGAATGGATTTGCTTAGAAAAAATAGACGACACAATTTTTAATGACATCATAGTGCTCTTCCACTCACGAATTGGATTTGTTGGTAGGGGTGGTGGTGGTGAAAGCTACGCCGTTGTCGGTAGCTTTGGTGGTGAGGTTTGCCATTCCTCCGGGAAGGGACAGCCCTTTCTCTCGATTTCTCAGGTGAATTTGGGTTTTTGTGATTGTTTGATTGAAAATTTTTTGGGGTTGATTTATTGGGCTTTTTGAATTATATATATATATATATGTATTTTTTTTATTATTGTTTTGTATTGTCTACCAGCTGTGTACATAATGCCAACGGATGTGTATCATGCATCAGAAAAGTGTCTTGAAAGGCTAATATACACAAGTTTTTTTTACTTTTCAATTTCATATGCTGCTAAATGCAATGTACATTTATAATGATGTCCTAATCTTGAAAAATATTTTGTGACCAAACTGAAATTAGTCGAATTCACAAATTATTATTATTATTATTATTTGTGAAAATTTGAAAAGGAGAGAGTGAGGTGTCATTGGTGCCTGAACGTGAAATCACTAGGGAAGTTCTACCCATATCAATCATATTACTAATTGAAATGGCTTTCTATGTTCTTTTTCAATTGATCTAATAAAATACTATCGCTTGTTTGGTAAAAAAAACTATTTCATATTTTAATAAACGAGGAAGATAGTTAATTATGAATATAACAGATTAACTCACCTAATAAACGTTCTATCTAAGTCAATATATATGTTGAAATCTAAGTTAACTAAAGTAAGAAGAAATTAGTATTAAAGATGTAATAACCCAATCCTAAATTAATTTTTAATTAATAAAATATTCAAATAAAAGACGATTTTACCCCGGGACTATTTTAATGGTTTAAAAGTTGACTTTTTGTTTGGGAAAGACTTTGGGAATTTTAGTTGTATTGTTGCATAGAGCATGTCGAGATGAGTCCGTAGACACAATATATACAAGTTTTTTGACTTTTCAATTTGATATAAAGCTAAATGCAATGCATATAATATTGAAAAATATTTTGTGATCAAACTGAAATTAGTCGCATACACAAATTATTATTATTATTATTATTATTATTATTTGTTAAAACACGGAAAGGAGAGGGGATTAAGTGTTATTGGTATTTGAACTTGAGATCACTAACCAAATAAATACTTTTACGGTTTTACCATTCAACTATCAACCTTGTGGCAGCATTATCAAGTATGTACAGGCCTAAGCCCAACAAAGCGAAAAACTAACGGAAATTGGCCGTGGTCTGAGCAATTAACTGCATGCAAATTTAGTCCACCAGCTTGCTATCCTGGAATTGTTTTCTACCATATATGTATGTGTATATGCTTTGTTTCTGAAAAAAAAAAATCAAAGCAAAAGGGTCCTACATTTGTGATTGACGGAATATATAGACGTATGGCAAGTTCTTCTACATTTGTGAAGATGCCCAACTGTCCATTCTTCCTTCATTACAAGTCGTTGCATTTGGCTACTTGCGAATATCTGACAGCGTTTCGCTGAAAAATTTATAAGTGTTTATGAGTCATATAAGCATGGGCACCATTTGAATGTAAGTCAAGTCCGGATGAGGCTAAGGATGCCTTGCCCTGCACTGCAATTAACTGCTCGGCCCCCTCTTTGGCATATATGGAAGGAAAGGAATAGATGAGTATAGTTTTCCTGTTACAGTCTCGTGAAAACATTCACATTCACAAACAGAAACAGATGAGATGTATTAGCAAGTTGTTGCACATTTATGAAGACAGATGCGTGGGAAGCAAATGCCCAATTGTCCATTCTTCCCTTATTACAAGTCTAAGTCGCTGCAATGAATGGACCAGTTGCATTTGGCTACTCGCGAATTTCTTCCTCCCATGGTGCAATCATGTGCCCCACTCTTTGGCAACTTGTTCTACCTTCATAGATTGGCACAACAACAAATTATTCAATGATTTCAAGTTCTAAATCGGAAAGGAAAAAACAAACAAAAAACAATTTGAAGTTGGAAGGAACTTCTCTGTTTTCGGTGCTCATGGTCATGGAGAGAAGTTGTTTCCTCTTGTCAATCACCTTCTTGCTGGTGCTGCAGCTGTGGTGCAGTTCTCTAGGCACAGTAGGTGCAGCACAAACCAACATCACCACGGACCAGTCTGCTCTTCTAGCTCTCAAATCCCACATCACTAGTGACCCTCACAGCATCTTGGTCAACTGGTCAACCACCACCTCCGTTTGCAATTGGGTTGGAGTTACTTGTGGCGCTCGCCACCTCAGAGTTTCAGTCTTGAACCTCTCTTACATGGGACTCTTCGGCACCATTCCTCCACCCCTCGGCAACCTCTCATTTCTTGTTGAGCTGGACTTAAGAAACAACAGCTTCCATGGCACCCTGCCCAAGGAATTGTCTTGTTTGCGTCGGCTGAAGTTTATTAGCTTCATATTCAACAATTTTATGGGATCCATTCCATCGTGGTTTGGGTCCTTCCCCAAACTTCAAACATTCAGTTTACGTGGCAATCAGTTTTCAGGTTCCATACCTGCGACTATCTTCAACTTGTCTACATTGCAAGACATAGATCTAATCATGAACAAACTATCAGGTACCTATGTTATGTGCCAACAAGCTATCTAGACTCTATTGTTGATTTATCATTATGTTTCAACATCTTGTTATTAATCTATAGGCCTAGTATGTTTTTTTAAAAGAAAATTATGCTAATTTTTTCTTACTTGCAGGTCATCCAATACTCAAAAACTCTCACTTGAATAGATTATGTATTTGGTTTTTAATTTTAAGAACGGTTGAGTCTATAATGTTGATTTTTTTTTTTAATATACTCAGAAAGTTTTTACAAAACTTACATTTATGAAACTAGCGAGTACATGTTGTGGACTACAATGATAAAACTGATTGGGTGTGTCATAGATGATAGATTGTAAATAATAGGGAATATTTATGACCTTTTTCACATGGAGGCCTATTATAACATGATATTTTATAAATATAAACCTTCAAATCTAATACTATAGAAAAAATTCCATATTGTACATTCAAGTGAAAAAAGTGTAACATATTATGTAGTGTGGTGTTTTTTCTAATTTCATTTATTTACATGTATTCTGAGTTTTTGTTTGGCATACTTAACAGGTGCGATACCCAGAGAAATAGGGAACTTAACAATGTTGAAGAGGATATACCTTGGCTCCAACAATTTCAATGGTATATATATTTGTTGCATTGCCTTGATGTGATATAGTTATATATAACTCCGCTTTTTTGCAGTGCATTATATGTGCATAAAACATGAGTTTAACATATAAATGTGCATATATTATTATGATTTTTCAGAAATTCCAAAAGAGATTGGCCTTTTAGATCAGGTGGAGATATTGAATGTGAGCTTCAATGCCCTAAAAGGCCCTATTCCTGTGGCTGTTTTCAACATGTCTTCTTTGACTACGTTGAATCTATATGGAAACAACTTGAGCGGTGGTCTTCCAGACAATATATGCCAACATCTTCCAAGTCTTCAAGAGTTGAATTTGGGTCACAACCAGTTTGATGGTCCGCTTCCATCCAAATTATGGCAATGCAGAGAGCTTCTTTACTTAATTTGGAGGAAAACAATTTCAGTGGAAGCATACCAAAAAATATTGGGAACTTAACAATGATGAAGGTTTTATCCTTTTACCACAATACTTTGACGGGTAATTGATATTTCATTATGTTGATTCAATTATGATTTATCTTTTTTATTTTGTTTGCATAATTTATCGTTATTTAAATATTTCATATTTTAGTAAATGAGGGAGATAGTTAATCATGAATAGAACAATTTTTTTTGTTGTTGTCAAAATCGCTGGAAAATTCATTAGAATCGAATAGCAAGGTTTACAATCATGAATATAATATATTGACTTGCCTAATAAACGTTCTATCTAAGTCAGTATGTTCAAATCTAAGGTTAACCAAAGTAAGAAGAAGAAAAAAAGAAGAAGAGGTATAAAGACATGCAAACAAAAACGTGTTTTGCTCAAGGGAATATGACATTGCCGAAAAATGTGATTTTAGGCCGGTTTTCACTCGAACTTCTCCGGCTCCAATCTCTCTCCTCCGGCCGCCATTTTTGGCTATCAAGGTATGGAAATTCAACTCTTCATAATCTAGTTGATGGTTGGGTAAGATTGCATCAATTTTGAGCGTAGGTAGCTTGATTTTCGAATTGGATTTCGCCGATTTTGGGATCGCGATTCCAGCCACTTCCGTCCATTTTTCAGGGCATGTCCAAGAACAAAAGTGACTTCAAATAGGGTGTTAAATCCAGGGTAGGAACCTTGGGTCGTGATTTTGAGTTTTTCCGGCGAAAGGTTATTCGCTTTGGACACCCCTATGCTGCTGGTGCGTGGGCACTGTAGAAAATGGGCGTTGTGTCCTTATGTGATCTCTAGGTTCTCTCGAGCGCGTAGGGTGCTCATATTTCAATTTGGATACCGTTTGAGCCCCAAACGGATTTCGCCTATTGTGCGTTATCCGGTTCGATAGGTTTGAACCGTTGGATCACCATGAATTTGATATATGATAATCTAGGCATCTTTAGGATCGTATATGATTTGACGGATTGTAAAACGGAGTCCCGGATACTCCGAGAATGCCAACCCTAGGGCTATGTTTACAGTAATTGTCTGATCGTGTGATCGTGAGTGATCCAACCTTCCGATATGGACCAAACTTGTTTGACGTGTGTCCTAAACCTTGTAGAATCCATAGGAACTTTCGGATCATAATTTCGAGGTCGTGGGCCCCGTGGGCCCGTTTGACCAAGTTTGGGTAGTTTGACACTTGGTTGACTGTGAGTCTTATGGGGTAGTTTCACCTTCCTAAGAGGATTAAAATGACCGTAGTGGCAGGTCTTGATCATTAGTTGAGTTATGTTAATTATGTGGGATTAGGATATTAATTTATTGTTTTAAACTTGGGGGGAGGGGGGGCGTTACCGGATGCTATATTGTGGTTGATGTTTATGGGGGTTACCGGATGCTATATTGTGGTTGAGGTTTATGCAAGATTAGAAATTAATATATATATATATATATATATGAAGATATTTTGGGAATAAGGATTGAGAAATTCGTATATAATCATAATAGTAACATTCAATCGGGAATTTGATTTGATTTGACAATGAGCTATATAAAAGGTCAAGTTAATTGGGATTGAGTATTTAATGAATTTTGGGGGAAATCGGGAATTGAATATCATGGTTTATGGTGGAAAGTCATATGATTATTAGGTCTCACGCAACGTTGGATTTTCCAGCGTAAGACAGACCCTATACGTGGCATTGGATTTTCCAGCGTGTGAGACACTTCCCATACGGGACGTTGGATTTTCCGGCGTATGGGAAGATTATAAAATAACAGGGAGATGAATAAAGGATTGTTATGTTATATTGGGAAAGAAAGATGTTTGAAAAAGATTATATTGGTAGGTTGTGATTTAAAGAAAAGGGAAAGGGATAAATTCTGGCATATATTATTTCGTACTGCCGAAATGAATCGTACGTTATCGGAATCGAGACTTTAGGACTTTGTGGAAAGAACTACGTGTGGCTTGATCCTTCAGTAAGGGTACGTAGGTAGCCGGGTCCCACCCAGGTGCAGCCGCAGACGAAACTCTATTTATGTTGTTTTATTGAGATTGGTTCGGGCCTTGTCGTTAGTCTTGAAATTTAGATGAAAATGAGATGCGGTCGTGTTAGGAGGTTAAAGGCTCGTATGTTGGATATTTGGGAAGTTAGATGATGAAAAGTGCATTTAGCATTAATAATTATGTTTGAGCTTATTATTTGCATTGGTTAAGGTACTATTTTTGACTTAAGAGTTTTGTTGGTGGTTTGTTCGGATTATTTAAAGGCCGGATGCCGATTATGTGAATTGCATGGAATTATCTTGTGCATGCTGCTAGTTGGTGATATCAAATGTGTTTTTGCAGGTTGAAATCCTGGGAAATGTTCAAATTACAGGGAAGACTCTGCCGAAATTTCGACAGAAAGTCTCATGCCTTTATTCCTTTTTGGAAAAGGAGGTTATAGTTTTAGTGAGTGGGCCCGACATCAGTGTGATGTCTGGAATTTCCATAGGATTCGTCTCGGGTTTCGAAGAATTCGGGAAGGGTCCTGTCAAAGTGAGCTAAGAGAGAGAAGATGCCAATAAGCCAAAAGGCCAATAAGCCTAGTCCTATATATATAGCCTTGTACCCATCTATTGTTGAATAAATAAAATCACTCTTTTGTTCTCTCAAAACCCAACATGCTTGAACCTCTCTTACATGGGACTCTCCGGCACCATTCCTCCACCCCTCGGCCACCTCTTGTTTCTTGTTGAGCTGCGCTTTAGAAACAACAGTTTCCATGGCACCTTGCCGCATGAATTGTCCTATTTACATCACCTGAAGTTTATTAGCTTAAGATTCAACAATTTTATGGGATCCATTCCATCGTGGTTTGGGTCCTTCCCCAAACTTCAAAAGTTTTCTTTGTATGGCAATTAGTTTTCAAGTTCTATACCCACGACTATTTTCAACTTATGTACATTGCAAGTACTTAATCTAGGGGCTAACAAACTATCAGGTACATATGTGTCAACAATTTATCTAGACTCTATTGGTGATCTATCATTATGTTTTGCATCTTGTTATTAATCTATAAGCCTGGTGTATTCTTTTTTCTTTAGAAAATTATGCTAATTTTTTCTTACTTGCAGGTAATCCAATACTCAAAAACTCTCACTCGAATAGATTATGTATTTGGTTTTTAATTTTAAGAAAGGTTGAGTATATAATGCTGGTTTTTATTTTTTTTTATATACTCAGAAAGTTTTTACAAAACTTACATTTATGAAACTAGTGAGTACATGTTGTGTACGCTACAAATGATAAAACTAGTTGGGCGTTGGGGGATAAAAACATAGATGATACATTGTAAGTAATAGGGAATATTTATGACCTTTTTCATATGGAGGCTCATTATAATATGATATTTTATAGATGTAAAAAACACCCTTGAAAAATTCCATATTGTACCTTCAAGTGAAAAAATTGTATCATATTAATAAACCAATTAGAAAGTGACCAAGTGACTAGTTGAGAGTTTTTTTTTTCCTCCAAAATAGCCACTCTAACAGCTTTTCTATAAATTATGTAGTGTGGTCTTTGTTCTAATTTCATTTATTTACATGTATTCTGAGTCTTTGTTTGGCATACTTAACAGGTGCGATACCCAGAGAAATAGAGAACTTAACAATGTTGAAGAGGATATACCTTGGCTTCAACAATTTCCATGGTATATATACTTGTTGCATTGCCTTGATGTGATAAAGTTATATATGACTCCGCTTTTGTTGCAATGCATTATATGTGCATAAAACATGAATTTAACATATAAATGTGCATATATCTTAATGATTTTTCAGAAATTCCAAAAGAGATTGGCTTTTTAGATCATGTGGAAGAGTTGAGTGTGCCGTGCAATGCCCTAAAAGGGCCTGTTCCTGTGGTTGTTTTCAACATGTCTTCTTTGACTACTTTGAATCTATATGGAAACAACTTCAGTGGTGGTCTTCCAGACAATATATGCCAACATCTTCCGAATCTTCAAATCTTGAATTTTGGTCGCAACCAGTTTGATGGTCCGCTTCCATCCAAATTATGGCAATGCAGAGAGCTTCTTGTACTTAATTTGGAGGAAAACAATTTCAGTGGAAGCATACCAAAAAATATTGGGAACTTAACAATGATGAAGGTTTTATCCATTCGCGACAATACTTTGACGGGTAATTGATATTTAATTATGTTGATTCAATTATGATTTATCTTTTTTATTTTGTTTGCATAATTTATCGTTATTTAACTATTTCATATTTTAGTAAATGAGGGAGATAGTTAATCATGAATAGAACAATTTTTTTTTGTTGTCAAAATCGCTGGAAAATTCATTAGAATCGAATAGCAAGGTTTACAATCATGAATATAACATATTGACTTGCCTAATAAACGTTCTATCTAAGTCAGTATGTTCAAATCTAAGGTTAACCAAAGTAAGAAGAAGAAAAAAAGAA
Organism: Prunus mume; assembly: GCF_029339155.1. Classification (NCBI taxonomy): domain Eukaryota; kingdom Viridiplantae; phylum Streptophyta; class Magnoliopsida; order Rosales; family Rosaceae; genus Prunus; species Prunus mume. Next base: position 44,892,643 of record NC_142699.1, read on the forward strand.
GAAGAGGTATAAAGGCATGCAAACAAAAAAGTGTTTTGCTCAAGGGAATATGACATTTTGTAAACCACATATTTTCATCCCCAAATTATGGCCAGATTTCTTAATTTGGTTCAAACACAAAACTTATTAGAGATTTCCATGTAAATATTGTTGTATTAATTAATATTATGAGTGTGACATTTTATACTAAAGGTCATGAACAAGTAGATAGCGTTAGAATATATTTTTGTAAAAAAACACAACAAAACAAAACAAAACTCTTGGCAAATAATTGAATGATTGAGAAATAAATAGCCAGATATCTAACTTGTATGTTTAAAATTGAAATGGTATAATTCTACCATGCATTTCTTAATTTTCCTGGAGCCACTGCCAAATTAAAAAAATCAGAATAAAAGAAAATAATTGCAATTTAACTCTATATATATAATTCAAACAATTATAGTTTATCGCATTGACTAATATTGTTGTATTAATTAATATTATGAGTGTGACATTTTATACTAAAGGTCATGAACAAGTATGTAGCGTTAGATTAGATTAATAATCTGAATGGCCTCATCCCATCCTCAATCTTCAATATCTCCACGATAGAAAAAAGAAGAAGAAGATTAAATTGCCGTTTCTATCTAAGTCAATATTCTTTTCAACTAATGCTAATGCTGCCACGTTTATGACATTGTGGCAGGCACTATACCAGACGAGATAGGTGATCTTCCAAATTTAGAGTTTTTGTTATTCCCAGTTAACAATCTCAATGGCCTCATCCCATCCTCAATCTTCAATATCTCCACAATGAGAACACTGTCGCTTTCTCTTAATCAGCTATCGGGTAGCCTCCCAGCAAACATAGGCCTTGGGCTTCCAAACCTACAACACCTTTATATAGCAGTAAATGACCTCAGTGGAGTAATCCCCAACCTCTCCAATGCTTCTACGCTCATCAAGATAGATTTGAGCCAAAACTCATTTACAGGGTTTATTCCGAGGACACTCTGTGCCTTAACAAACCTTCAGTCACTTAACTTCGAAATGAATAATTTGACAATTGATACTTCCACTCTCTCTTGTTTGGTTAATCTTGGAAAATTGATAGTACTAGGTTTGGGAAATAATCCGTTAAATGCCAGACTTGATGATTCCTTTCGGAATTGCTCTATATCGTCGCTTCAATATATTTATTTATTCAATTGCAGCATGAGGGGTAACATTTCCATTGGTATTGGCAACATTAGCAGCTGGGTAACCTTATCCCTAGGATACAATGAATTGAGTGGATCAATTCCAACTTCAGTGGGAAGACTTCGGAATCTCCAAGGTTTGTATTTGAATGACAACAAGTTGGAAGGATACATCCCATATCAGCTTTGTCAACTAGATAACCTAGCTTACTTATATCTAAGTGGAAATCAGCTCTCTGGTTCTATACCTTCCTGCTTGGGCAATCTAGCCGGATCTCTTAGAAATCTATCACTGGAGTCCAATTCATTGAGTTCCACAATACCATCTACTCTCTGGAGACTGGCCTATATCTTGTATGTAAACTTATCATCCAATTCTCTAATTGGACCTCTCTCACAAGATATTGCTGAGTTGAAAGTTGTCGAAAGTGTAGATTTATCAAATAACCATTTATCTGGTGTTATACCAAGCGCCATTGGGGGTCTTTTGGATGTGAAAATTCTATCCTTGGCAAATAATAATTTGGATGGCCCTATTCCAAGTTCATTTCAGCACTTGATCAGCCTGGAATTCTTGGATTTATCCAGAAACAATCTGTCTAGCATGATCCCAAGGTCTTTAGAAGCTCTCTTACTTCTCAACTACCTGGATTTGTCCTTCAACAGGCTCCAAGGAGAAATTCCAACAGGTGGACCCTTCCAAAACTTCTCCACTCAATCATTTGTCTCAAACAGTGCACTTTGTGGTGCAGCTCGATTTCATGTTCCACCATGCAAAAATAGTACACTTGAACCAAATTGGAAGAAAGCTAAATATATCATCGCAGGGATCATATCAGTAGTTCTCCTAGTCGCCTCTGTATCTATCTTTCTACTATGGAGGAAAAGGAATGTGGAAGTTCCAATAGAGGCTACCTTATTCTCTGAACTTCATTGGAGAAGAGTTTCACACCTTGAACTTCTAAGGGGGACGGATGGATTTAACAAAAATAACTTACTTGGAAGTGGGGGTTTTGGCTCAGTATATAAAGGGACACTTTTAGATGGAATAGATGTTGCAATAAAGGTTTTCAGTTTACAGCTAGAAGGGGCTTTCAAGAGTTTTGATAGGGAATGTGAAATGCTGAGCAATATTTGTCATCGAAATCTTATCAAAATCATCAGCTGTTGCAGTGAAATTGATTTCAAAGCCTTGGTATTGAACTACATGCCTAATGGGAGTCTCGAAAAGTGGTTGTATTCTCAAAACTCTTCTCTAAATATCCTAGAGAGGATGAATATAATGGCAGATGTTGCAGCGGCAATGGAATACCTTCATCATGGTTATTCGGTACCTATTGTCCACTGTGATTTGAAGCCGAGCAATATACTACTAGATGATGATATTGGTTGCGCATGTTGCTGATTTTGGAATTGCAAAACTCTTGGGTGGAGGAGATTCTATAACCCAAACTATGACCCTAGCCACAGTTGGGTATATGGCTCCAGGTGATATACTTGCTAATTTAGTATCTTTCAATTCTATACATGTTGTCCTTAATTATGTGTAATTTTCATTTCATCATGCACATGAATATATAAGTATAATTCATAATGCAGAGTATGGATTGGAAGGAATGGTTTCAACAAGAGGGGATGTGTACAGTTTCGGAATTCTAGTGATGGAAACATTCACAAGAAGGAAGCCAACAGATGAGATGTTTGATGGGGAAATGAATATAAAACAATGGATTGCAAACTCACTAGTATTACCAGATGCAAAGATAGATGAAGTTGTGGATGCCAATTTGCTTGTGGTTGGGACAGAGCAGGAAGACGATGATCATGTGAGGAAGAGGGATTGCATATCAGCCATTATGAGATTAGCTCTTACTTGCTGTGCAGAATCACCACAAGAGAGGATAAGTATGAAAGAAGCTGTAGCCACACTCAACAAAATCAAGACAAAGTTTTTGAAGGACACTGCTGTAAGAAGAGGTGTGCTGTTAAACCATCCTCTTATTCAACAACGCTTCAATTAATGAGTCCTATCTTATGACATGTATGTCATGCACTTTGATTTGATTCAATTTCAGTCTTTAATTTAGACAATGTAAAGGAAGGCATGCCGTTTTATTTCGGACTGATTATATGGCGGAGTGAGTAGACTTATTATATAATATACTTGTCTTGGTTGTTGTTATGGTATCAGTATGATAGGAGGGTTTGTTCTGTTGTGCTGTGGCTGCAACCACAATCTCTTGGCAAACAACTGCATTACGGCAGCCAGGCCTCCCACCCTATTTTTGTTGTGTGTAAACAAACAAGTTGGGTTTGTACCCATTTGGGAGCTGTTAGCCTAAAAGCTAAAATCATACACATGTGATATATATATAAGACGGGCCTAAGCCCAACAAAGCCAAAATACTTAATTGAATTTGTGAATCTGGTTCTCGAAAAAAAAAAAAAAGTTTTTTTAATTTATATTAAAAAAAGAGAAGTCACCAAAGATATTATGAATAAAGAAAGAAAAAATTGGTTGGAGAGGGTTTGTTAGCTTAAATTATGTTTAGAATATTCCCAAATGTTAGTTGGTTTTTTTTCATAGTTCCAATCCAAATGCGCTGTCATTCCATGGAGGGTTTGGTTTGGAATTTTGTGGATTAGGTGATGCCTTATGTGCATTATGTTAAACAACACCTCCAAATTGATTCAAATTTAATGTATTTTATTCACACAAAGAAGAAAACACCTAGCTGAACTAAGCCAAAGATCACATGGTGAGGGCAGGTAAATTTGACCACGAGGACTCAAGTCATGTATGTATGTAGCCTGTATAGGTGGTGGTGGTGATCCGTGGATCAAGTTTGCTTGCCCTCCTTCCAAATCCATTGGAATTTATTTGATGCAGAATTGCAGACTGCGGAGCAATAACTAAAAGTTTTGATTAATTGCACTCTACCTCTTAAAAGTCTAATTCCAAGGGTCCCACCAAGCATGACACATTATATATATTTATTTATTTATTTATTTTTCATCTAAGGCTATTTAAATAAATTAAATTTTTTGAAGAATATGAGTCTCACATCGAAAACTTGACTAAATAAAATACAAAATATAATGAATGATTCTACTACTAATAATACCGAGACCTTTTGTAATAAAACCCTATACCTACTGGACTTTGTTGGTTGTTTAGTTAAGGACAATATTAATGTTGTTACCACCAATCCTCTTCCCCCACTTGAAACAATTTATATTACTAAAACAAGACTAAAACACAGTAGAGCGGGTCATTTGGAATATTAGGTAAACCTAATATCATATCTTCTGGTAATTAATTTAACCAAGCTCAAAACAACAGATTTTTTTTTTTTTATTTTTTTAAAGTATAAGCAATAGTCTAAACTACAATGAGAGGAGTTTCTCTCACACATACTACCAATGTGTCATGAGAGTTTGAACTTTAGAACATTGATTTGCAAGTCAATACTCTTTTCCGCTAAACTAAACCCTAAATAGAAAACTATCATTTGCCGCAAACCCATAAATTTGAATTAATTTCTGAAAAATTTGGGTCCCCTCCCCTGTTAATTAATTTAAAGCACCAATACAACAAATGACTGAAATTACCACCAAAACAAGAAAAACGCAAGATGTTAAAAATTGAAAGAAATTTCGCAATCACCGCATCAGTCACCAGTGAAATTTAAGAACCTTGATGAGTCAGAGCAGCTAGATTTTTCCGTTGAACTTAAAGCCTTAATCTCCCACTTCACTTGCTCCACGTACTAAACCCATAACATTGACTAGTGCGTGCCCCTGTTTTCTCATCCCTCCATCTCTCTCTCTCTCTCTCTCTCTTCTCTCTCTCATGGACAACAAAACAGGCGGCAGAGTTTGGAAATGAAACCCAGTTGCAGAAAAAGAAAATGAGAATCTTGTTAAGGTTTTTGGTTCTTCTGGTGCTGATTACAATATCAGAATCCAAATGCAACAGCACAGACCAAGAACAGGTCTCCAAGGCTTTCAAATCAGTCGCAGGTTTCAATCTCTCTTGGCTTCATCAACAAGGATATCAATCCAACTGTTCAAGCCCGCCCATCACAGAAATAAAGATCCCCTCCAGAAATCTCAGCGGGATCATATCATGGAAGTACCTCAGAAACATGTCACGGCTGAGCACCCTTGATCTCTCAAGCAACAATCTCAAAGGCTCTGTTCCAGGTTGGTTTTGGTCTCTTTCAAGTTTGGTCCAAGTCAATCTGTCCAAGAACAGGTTCGGAGGGAGCTTTGGGCTCGAACCCATCTCGGGAAATGGCTCCTTTTCCTCGGTCCAGGTGCTTAATCTCTCAACCAACAGGTTCACCAACTCTGTTCAGCTTTCTGGTTTCCCAAAGCTTAGAGTTCTTGACCTTTCTCACAACGATTTGGGCACTCTGCAACCATCTGCTTTCGCCAACCTCACCAATCTCCAGTTCCTCAACATCTCAAGCTGCAAAATTTCAGGCGACTTGAAACCCATCTCTGTTTTGCGCACATTGAGCTACCTAGACGTCTCAGACAACAGCATCAATGGTACTTTCCCTTCAGATTTCCCTCCCCTTAGCAGCCTCAAATTCTTGAACATTTCGTTCAATAACTTCACAGGCATAGTTGGGTCAGAAAAGTACCAAAAATTTGGCAAAGCCGCTTTCATCCACGCCGGGAAAGATCTCACCTATTTCAACACTTCCAAAACCAAAGCCCCAAGCTTTCACAATTCCGTCTTAAACCCACCTCACAAACCCCTCCAAAAACACAAACCCACAAACCAAATTAAACCCATCCACAGAAAAACCAAAAAGACTCTGATTATTATCCTATCTTCTGTATCTACATTTTTAGTCCTTGTATCCATAGGCATTTGCATAGCGTACAGATGTAGAAGAAAGCAAGTGGCCAAAAAGCACAAACGGGCAATCTCAAAACCGGTCCAATTGGTCCCCTTCAAGATCGAAAAATCAGGGCCCTTCTCTTTCGAAACAGAGTCAGGGACTTCCTGGGTTGCAGACATCAAAGAGCCGACTTCAGCTCCGGTGGTTATGTTCGAGAAGCCATTGATGAACCTTACCTTCAAGGACCTGATCGCTGCCACGTCGCACTTCGGCCGGGACTCCCAGCTCGCCGAGGGCAGGTGTGGGCCCGTATACACCGCCGTACTCCCCGAAGACCTCCACGTGGCGATCAAAGTCTTGGAAAACGCCAGAGACGTTGATTATGATGACGCGGTGAACATGTTTGAAAATCTGTCGAAGCTCAAGCACCCCAACCTGTCGCCTCTCTCCGGTTACTGCATTGCAGGTACTGTACAGTCACTCTCATCTTCCACACCAAACGCATTTAATGAAGGAAGACTTTGGAAAAACACAAAGGAGAGAGAAATTTTGAAAAGGTTTAAAATGAACAAAATCGCTTTATTTATTTTTTGATTTCTAAGGAATCCTTTACATTCGCATTTGAAAAAGTTTTCTTCTTCCAAAAGTGAAATATTTTTTTGCTAAAACCTAAATTTACTTTTAAATGAAACACACAGGTTTTTTTTATTACAATGTCGTAAATGACAAAGCCCGTGACGCATTAATCGGTTTTGGTACCATCGTCACGTAAATTTAGTTATTAGCACACCATAGAACAAAATATCGATAATTTACTGATATTTCAAATAAATTATTATTTTTTGGGGCAGCGATATTTTAGCACATTTTCATATATATATATATATCATCAATTTATCGATAATTTCGATAATTTCGATATTTCAAGAATGATATTTTCGTTCAAGTTGCAGCTTTAAATGGCCAATATATTGCAATATTATCGATAATATCGTAATATGAACTTACAAAATTAAAATATGAACTTACAACTCAATCTTAAACTCAACTTCAGAAAGAGGAGAGTGAGAGAGAAGGGAAGAAGATGGAGTGGGTTTTATGTTTTGCTGTTTTGGATTGTGATGAAGTGAGAGAGAAGAGGGAAGAGGAAGCAGGGAAAGAGACGGAGAGATAGAAGAAGAAAGAAAAAAAAACAGATAGAGGCGAGAGAGAGAAGGGAAGAAGAGGAAAAAAGGTATGGAGGATTGTGATGGAGGAGAGAGAAGAGGGAAGAGGAAGAAGAGAAAGAGAGGGAGAGAGAGAGACGGAGAGATAGAAGAAGAAAGGGAGAGAGAGAGGAATAAATAAATAAAATAAAAAGGAAGAGATGGGTGAATGCCCAAAAGAGAGAGAGAAGGTTGCGTGTATCTATTTGCAACCTTGGGAAGTTCAGACAAAAAAAGGGAAAAAAAAACCTTGGGCAGTGGAAGAGGGAGGTAGGGAAACATGAAAGCATTTGGGAAGTGTGAAATGTGACTTAATTACTTAATATAATTTTCTTTTCTATTTAATTTATTTAATGTTATTAATTATTTTATTATTCATTATAAGTACTTAAATTACTAAATTCTCCTTCAAATTGTTGCTTAATTACTTAAATCTCTATAATCATTTTCATTATTTGCTATTTAATTCTTCCTTGGATAAATTTGTTTATGTTCTTAGTTAATTTTCAATATTCACTATTATTTTTTAGGCATGGTAAAGTGCCTAATTTTCATGAAAAATCAAATTGGTTTACATCTTTAATTATTTTTCCCGATATTTCCATCGATATTTTCCCAATATTTCTATTGATATTTCCGTGTTTTTGAACCATCGATATTTCCGAAACTATCGATATTTAAGACCTTGAACACACAGATGTACATGTGCTATCGTTGCAAAACATGTAAATTTGTTACGGTAAGTGCTTTGCATCGAATGGTTTCTCCATTTTTGTTTTTGGCGGGCATGGTGTAGGTACGCCAGTCCACGCGATAGATCTTCCCCTTGCCATCGTTTTCTTACTACATTTCAATTCTAGAATCAAAACCCATTTCAAATTGTCTTCCAGTTTACCTGCGTGTCTTCCAGTTTCAAATTGTTAGTTAATTCATTAGCCCGAATCCACTGTCGAAACCCTAAATTCCCAAATTCTGTCCGCTCCCAAACCCCATGGCCTCGAGAAAGAAGCAATCCGAAGCCATGGCTTTGCTGGTGTCCAATTACAACGATGAGGAAGAGGATGAAGACATGGAGGATATTGAACAAGACCGACAAGAAGAAGAAGAATACGATGAAGATCAAGAATGACGAGAACAGCGAGAATACGACTATTATGGAGAGCTGAGAAGAGGCTCGGAAGATGCTTCAATGGTAGACATCGATAGAATGGTAGCTGGTGATTTTGGTAACGACGATAGCGCACCGCCTAATGCTCGGCGATAATGAGAATTTGACTCTTAATGAAGGTCAATTTCGTCATTCAACGCCGCAACTACGACAGCCGGTGCCATCGGATAGTTTAAATAGAAGTAGAAGAGGTGCGCTTATGATTGTGGACTACGGGCATGATGAAGTTGCTATGTCTCCTAAGCCTGAGGTATGTCTCCTGGCAATAGTCTAAACTATAATGGAAGAAGTTTTTCTCACACACTAGCAAGGTGTCTTGAGAGTTCGAACTTAAGAACATTAATTTGCAAGTTAGTACTTTTTGCCGATGTTCCTTGGTGTAAGTTAATTTGGAAACTTTTTATTGAGCCCCGGAAATCATTTTTAGTGTGGAAAGTTAAGCATGGCAGGCTTCTGGCAGAGGATTTTCTTCAAAAGCGTGGTATTGCCCTTGCTTCAATATGCTTATTTTGCGGGATGGCTCCAGAGAATGTTAATAATTTATGGAAAATGTTAGGGAGACCAACTTTAGATACCAACTTGTGTACCAACTCTTTAATAGAGCGTGAGACCCATTATATTGGTGGGCTCTACTTCTATTAGAGAGTTGGTACACAAGTTAGTATCTAAAGTTGGTCTCCCTAGCATGACCCATAATTTATTTTCCGAGTGCCCCTTTACTTGTTCCATATGGAGTTTTATGTTTTTTTTTTTGGTCTGCACTTTACACCAGGGCCATTATTAGCGTTATTCTTTCTTCGCCCATCTGCCCATTTTAGCCCTCACTCATGGATCTGTGGCTTCTTATGTTCTGAACTACTGTGTGGCTAATTTGGGATTTAAGGAATAAGTTGTAGTTTGAGAAGAAGGTTTCTACGGTATCTTCCGCTTGTCGTACCATTATTAATCATGTGCATGCCTCTAGTCCTCTGGCCAAAGGTCATATGTCGAATAAGGTGCGTGATATATGTACTATTTGTTTCATTAGGGGGCGCTGTCGTCCCTGCCCAAATCCCAAAACTGTTGATAAGGTACTGACGCTTAAAAATAACCATGTCAACGAAATGGACAAGTCGAGGCATCCAACAAAGTCATATTGGACTGCTTGAAGAAAAGGCTAGAGGGCATCGAAGGGAAATGGGTGGATGAACTCCCCAGAGTACTATGGGCTTATTACACCACTAAACAAAGATCGACTGGCGAAATCCCATTCTCACTCACATATGGGACTGAAGCGATCATCCCTCCTCACATCATTGTCCCTCCATAAGCCTTGAGTTGGGCAATGTTGATCAGAACTCTGAGCAGATGAGGTTCAACCATGACTTACTTGAGGGCAAGTGCGAGAAGACCATTATCCGGTCGCTTCCTATCAGCAGCAGCTGAAGCCAAGATCGACAGTTTCAACCAGAGGCCTTATACAAAGAAATACATTCATCACTATATAAATACAGGGGTCCAAAAAGATGAAACCCAATTAGGAAGGCCCTTATGTGATCAGCCGGTCTAGGGGAAGGGGAAGCTATACACTTGACACCATGGAAGGAAAGGAGATTCCACGACAAAAGAATGTCTGCCACCTCAAAAGACATTATCCATGACGCTTCCTCCTACCTACTTAATCCCCAGCAGATGACTGAGCCCTGCACATTTCTGAAGAAAAAAAGCAACTACTGCAAATTTCAAAATGTGCCACAAAAAAATACGGTTGCCGATAAGGAGCATCCTAAGGGAGATGTAGGGTGATGACTGTAGTGTCCTACTGAGACGAACCCATAAAGAAGCGCCTCAAGGAGATGCAGGTGCCCTAGGAATTTCCGATGGAGGTCTCCATGCTTCCTAAGGGGGTATCTAGGTTCTTATCCGTTTTCTAAGGAGGTAGGATAATCATACAATTGCCCATAAGGAGCGTCCTAAGGGAGACGCAGGCGATGACCAAAAGCCCTACGGAGACGAACCCGCAAAGAAGCGCCCTTAGGGAGACATAAGGTGAGCCTAGGAATTTCGAGGAGGTTTCCATGCATCCTAAGAGCACTTCCAAAGAAGGAGAATGTTGCCATGGCAAGGAGGCTAGGGTTGATACTATTCACTGAATAGTGTCCGCCCTACAAAAAGTAAGTTGCACTTCCAGTAGTTGCCATAGCAAGGGGGTACTATTCAATTTTTTGTTTTTTTCACAAATTTGTTTACCTAAACAATTAATTTGGACAATATTTTCGGATGAGATTTTCTGATAAAATATTCGGATAAGATTTTCAGATAAGATTTTCGGTTTCAAATTTCAGATAATTTTTATTTTCAAATTTCAGATAAATTTCAAAATTTCAATTTCATATAAATTTCATCCTGAATTTCAAATTTCATATAAATTTCAACTTTTCATTTGAATTTCAATTTCAGATAAATTTCATCGAATTTCAATTTCAGATAAATTTCAATTTCAATTTCGATAAATTTCATCAATTTCAATTTCAAATAAATTTCATCCGAGTTTCAAATTTGGATAAGATTTTCACCCTATAAAATTGCGCCACATGTCATCTAAATTTCAAATTTCAGACAAATTCATTTCAATTTCAACTTTTCATTTGAATTTCACATTTCAGATACATTTCATTTGAATTTCAAATTTTGGATAAAATTTTCACCCTATCAACTTGCGCCACGTGTCATGTCTATCAACCTAAATTTTTCTATAAAACAAAGGCTCAGCTCACAAACCTCTCACACTACATATTTCATTTCTCAGATTTTAGATTTCATATTTCATCTTCCATTCACAATGTCAGACATGGAGGAGGTCTTGGAGAGGCAAGAGCAAGAAATAAGAGAAAGAAGGCGTAGACGAGCTGCAAGCAAAATAGCAGATAGATCTAGATCAGCAACTTGTCATGGCTGTGGCCATGCTTGATGAAGAAAACCAGAGCAGTCGTGGTTCACATGAAGGCCGTGCCCCAAATGTTGACAGACATTGGCATTCTTGGGGTAAGAATCTTATGGAAGATTATTTTATCCCAACATCTCTGTACTCTGATGTTCATTTTCGAGGGAGGTATAGAATGCAATACTACTTTTAATATTTTTAATGCTTTGGTTGTGGTTAGTTTTTTTATGTATTGAATGTTTTGAATAAAAAGGAATTTTATTTAATAGTTTCTTTGGTAACTCAAAGAAAACCAATACTACTAATAAAATAAAATACATGAATTCCAACTAATTTTTAAAACAAAACATTAAAATACAATGAAATGAAAAGGCAAGCAAACTAACTTAAGGGTTTTCATCATTTAACCAATCCGTATTGCTAGGTCCATCATCACGAAAAAGTCTTCGTCTCATAATGGCCTTTCATTCTAGCTTCCAATATTGTTTTGTTTCAGGAGACATGTGGCTTGTATCCATGGTCATGGTTTCCCGATCCTTCTTTTCTTCATTTTCTTTGCGTTGATACTCCTTTCTTTATGTACATACTCCCTTTCTTTAGAAAATTCTATTGCCATTGCCCTATCATCTTCTTGGACTTTCTTGTCTATTTCAATTCTCAAGGCGCTTTGCCTTGCAATTTCCTCCAAAAATTTAGAGGTATTACTCGTAGAATTAATTCCTCTCTGCCTTCGACGCCTTCCTCCCAATAGGCCTCGGCTCTTTTGAATGGGTGAGTCTTCACTCATAGGGGACTCCATAGGCGAAGTCCAAGCTTGTGAATCATGGAGTGGCGTCTCGTTTAACACCACCGTTGGAGCCGTTGGAATAATGCTAAATCTCTTACAATGCTTCACCACCTCCCAACATTGGGTATGGTTGAAATTTTTTTTCCCTTGTCCAGTAGCACCACACCACATTTGAGCTTGCACAATCTATATAAATAAAAAAAATTGAATAAGCAAGGAACTTAAAAAAAATATTGGTAATGCAAAAAAGATAAACATATGAATGAAAATTCAACAAATATGAACAAAATATAGAGAATGCAAGAAACATTCAAATAAATATTAGAAATACAAGAAATAAAAAAAATATAAAAGTTGCAAGAAACATTCAAATAAATAAGAAAATACAAGAAATATTAACAAAATATAGAGAATGCAACAACCATTTAAATAAATATTAGAAATACAAGAAATAATAACAAAATATAAAAATTGCAAGAAACATTTAAATAAATATGGAAAGACAAGAAATATTAACAAAATATACGAATTGCAAGAAACATTAAAATTAAAATTAATAAAATTAAAATTACAAATAATTTACCTCATCGCTGAGATTTTCCCCGCTTGCATGGTTATTCATCGCTTTTGTGAGGGCATCTCTCCATTTCCCCAACTCTTTGTTGAGAAGTGTCCACCGACTTGACAACGCGCTTTCCGTACGGGTGGAACCCGATCTTTCAACAAATTCGTGAAGAATTTTTTTCCACATTTGACTGAATTTCATCTCATTACCCGATATGGGATCATGACTAATTTGGACCCAACACTCACACAACAAGACATCTTCCATGATGCTCCATGCCCCTCCGGTTTCTTGAGAAAAAGCCATAATGATAGAGAAAAATTAAACTTTAAAATGAAAACAATTTAGAGTAAAAAGTGAAGAAAATATTGAATAGAAAGTGAATAATAGTTGGAGAAGGAGAAGATGTATGAGAATTTTTTGTTAAAATTGAAGAGTAGGTATTGGTATTTATAGAAAAAAAGTCAGTATTTTTTGGGAATTTTTAAAAAAAATTTACGATTTTTTTTCATAATTTTTTGCCTTGAAAAATGCAAAGTCATTGGATTGGATGACAAGGTGAAATCGGAAGGATGAGAGGTCGCCACGCCGCACATAGTCATGGTAAAAGTCGACGAGCGATTTTGAATTTTTTAACATTGGCTCATGCGCGCCAACAATAAAAATTTTAAACCACGGTCGATGTCATGCCGCATCGATGACGCCACCGCAGACTGAGCTCTCACTCGCCCCTTCGCCTGGCCAACCTGCACGTGGACCCCACTGCCGCCACCTTCCTTGCCGGAAGTTCGCTTTTGGGCTCTCCCCACCACCGAGCCCTAGGAGATGTTGGAATTGCTCTAAGGGGTATCCATGTTCCTATCCGCTTCCTAAGGGGGCAGTGATAGTCATACAATTGGTCCATACGGAGCATCCTAAGGAGACGCATGGCGACACCTAGAAGCATCCTACGGAGACGCAAAGATGCAAAGAAGCGTCCTCAAGGAAATGCAGGTGCTCAGAATTTCCTAAGGGAGGTCTTCATGCTTCTTGAGGGGGTATCCATGTTCCTATCCGATTCCTAAGGGGTAAGGTAGTCATGCAGTTTCCCATAAGCAACGTCTTCGAGACGCAAGATGACGACCAAAGCATCCTACAGAGATGCAGAACATGTCCGAGTCCTTGAAAGGACCCCGCACTTGTTAATTAACTAAGGAAAGCATCCTACGGGACATACAGAAGACGCTGAGAGTCCCTTAAAGGGTTCAACTTCATAAGGGAAAACATCCTATGAGATATGCAAAGACGTCGGGAGTCCCTCAAGGGGGACCCTGGCACTTGTCAATTTCATAAGGGAAAGCATCCTATGGGATATGCAGAAAACGCCCAGAGTCCCTCAAGGGGGACCTTGTCACTTATAAATTTCCAAAAGGTGACACATGATCAAGATACTAGCTGGTTATGCAAGCACTTCACAAGTCAATATGCAAATTGATGTCGAAAAAATAACTGAAATTTCCATAACAAGTTGATCAACCGGCCAAGTTCAACAAAAAGAAGATGGTCAAACAAGACCAAGTATTCTAAACAAGGAAGCATACTACAAAAGCTTGAAAGAAGTCTTCGTGTACTCTGAGACGCGGTAGAGACCCCCGATTTGCAGCCTCTTCAAGGCCCACCTGATCAGCCATGCCTTCAATAGCTCTACTTGCTTGCTCCATGACGCTTGCCACCATCTCATCAACTGCGTCTTCCTCTACTCCATCCTCTTCAGCTACCTCCTCTTCAGCGCCTACTCTTCAGCCTTCCATGTTCACAGCATTAACCTGCTCACCTTACACAAGGAACAAGTCAAGGCAGAGCATCTCAATGTCTCCTCTTCAATTGCATAAAAGGGAGCAGTCCCATCTACGCAGTGCAGTATCCCAACTTGTACTCATCTATGATGGCTTTGCACTTGGATTTTTCAGTAAGACTTATGGTGGACATGAAGTCTAGCTATAAGTTTGTCATAGCTGAGGGAGATGTCAGCATTCTTGCCCTCAAGATGGAAGTAGGCATCTTTTCGACTAGCCAAGTCAGTAGTAGAAGAGCTAAGCTTAGAATCCTTCTCGGCCAGGGAGCTTTTCAGCTCATATATCATCGCCCTCAAATCAAATGTCTTCTTCTCATAAGGGTTCTACTCAGCAAAAAGCTTGTTGGCCAGTTTAGCATTCTTTTTCACAAAACTCGCTTAGCTAAGGTAAGAGGGGACAACAGCAGAAGAGGGGACAACAGCAGATGAATTCCAGATAGTCTCAGTAGCAAAAACTACTCCTTTTTAAAGCAAATGAACTGTTGCTTTCCTTTGTTTTTCCAAGAAAATACTTGAAAAGGTATCAAGACCCCCAGCCGGATGGATATGATCAACTAGTTTGACACAAGCAAACGGGCTTAATAGAAAGGTCATCTTCAGTAGATCAGACATGCCTACATCCCCTGTAGGACTAGACGTGTCCACCTTGGGATCAACCGCTGACGCGTTAGAGCCCTTCCCCCAAGTAGAGGACTCTCTCGTATTCTTAGCCATTGCCATCCTCACCTCTAAAGAAGTCAACAACAATGAAACAACTCCACGCTTGACTGCTCGTGACTTAACAACTAGATCGCGATGGTTGAGCGGATGAGCTGACCTCCTAGTTCGATCTTCATCCATTGGCTAATGCAGACGACTCTACCTTCGAAAGAGGAATACCAACATCTCCTTGCCTCTCAGCAAGTGAACTAGTTCGCAAGCGGACCACTTCACAGAGTAGATCATGGTCTCCAAGCTTGTCTGTAGGAGGCTTGAGTGGAACATCCCAAATATTGCGTGTACTACCAATCTTCTTGTTATCCTGCACCAACGAGATGTTTAAACCTTTGATAGCAGGAGCAGCTCTTACTTGAGTCTTCTTAGCAGTAAGGGATCATTGGCTTTTTGCTCAACGGGACGATCCTTCACAAATGGTCGCAGCTTCATTTCTTGAAGAGTTGACATCACCTTTCTTTTGAAGGAATTTGGCGAATACTCTCCCGCCCACCGGCATATCATCGTAGTCTTGACCATTCTGCTTCCATTTCTCAACATCCTGGGCAGAGGGCAGACCACCAACTTCCTCTCTTCAACAAGTAGTAAAATTCTCAAAGATCTCTCTCAAGCTAGAAATTAGAGTAGTTAAGTTTGCGATGTGAGGAAGAGTGAAGAGAAGCCTTGCATTTTTACAGGTTGGCATCCTAGGTCAAGAAAGAATCACAAGCCCATTCCTATTGGGAACCTAACTCTAAGAACACTCAAAAGCCTACTCCAATTGGGATCCCAAATCCAAGAAGGAAGCCTAGTTACAGCTGGATAGCCCAACACTTAATTCACACCTCCTCCATGCCACCACACACCATGCAGAAGCTGTGGGGCATTTGTGGGAGCCAAATTCTAGCAAAACCCAAGGCCAAATATTTCATTCCATTTGGGGATTATTTGCCCTAATTAGGAGTTACTCAATTTAATTGGGAGTTACCCAATTTAATCGGGAGTTACCTAATTTAATTGGGATTGATTTGATTCCTACCTTAATTAGGGATTTGATTTAGGAGGAATAATTTGCTCCATCTGCGGAATTATTCCTCCTGAAACCCTAGCCTCCAAGGCCCCTATAAATAGATGGCTACGCACAAGAGTTGATGTACATATAAAATTCTCTTTGAAACTCTGCAGAAATTCCCTCTCACAAACCCTAGCCGGCACACTCTCTCCCTCTTATACAACGCCCGGCCACCACACACGACTCCGCCCACCCGATTCACACCATAATACAACTCCGTACCCTTTTAGTTAGGTATTGTTTTCCTATAAACTCTTGAACTAACTTAGGCATATGAGGGCCTTTGGCCAACACCTCCCGGGTGTGGTCCTCTTATTCAGGCTTGTAGCTAAACCAAGTACAATCCTTGTAGATGAAATCTTCATTATGGATGAGAAATGTCTTCAAAGTCAATTCTTTTCTTCTGACTGAAACCTTTCACAATAGCCTTACCTTAAACCTTGGCTTAAAGTTGTTTTTCCATCTTCACTCAATACACCCATTTGTTCTTGAGTGCTCTTCTACCTTTTGACAGGTTCACCGGATCATATGTGTGGTTCTTATGCAGAGATTGCATCTCTTCATGCATGGCTTTCAACCACTCATCTTTCTAATCATGAGTCAATGCTTCTTCATAGCATTCTGGTTCTCCTCCGTCAGTTAAGAGAAACGTAATCTTCTAAAGAACATCTACTTAGAGGTCTCTGTACCCTGGTTTATCTTCTTGGATGGAATTCGATTGCTAACTCTTCATGGGTTTGTGCTTCTTGACCCCCATTAGCTACATCATCTATTATACCATTAGTTGTATAACCATCACTCATGTCATCATCAACTGGTTCATTAATAATAGGATCATTAGATGGATCATCTCCCCTGTCATTCCGCTCCAAGAAAGGACGAACTGGATCCAAGTTAGCTGGATATTCTCTAGGATTATTAGATTTATCACCTCTTCGAATGTCTTCAATGTCTTGATCTTCAAAGAAGACATCATCTCTACTACTGATAATCTTTCTAGCTATAGGATCCCATAAGTTGTAATCGAATTCTTCATTCCCATATCCCACGAAGATATATTCTTTAGACTTCACGTTGAGCTTCGATCTCTTGTCTTTGGGAATATAAACAAAAACTTTACAACCAAACACTTTTAGATGATTGTAGGTAATATCATTTCCCAATCAAAATTTGTTCGCTACTTCACCATTCAAAGGTGCTAAAGGAGAACTGTTGATTAGATCAACCGCAGTTATTAGAGCTTCACCCCAAAATCTCTTGGGCAGCTTATCATGAGATAGAATTGTTCTAATACTTTCAACAATTGTTCTGTTCATTCTCTCAGCTATGTCATTAGGCTGAGGAGTCTTCAGAATAGATCATTCATGCCTAATTCCATTATATCTACAATAGTTTCTAAATGCACCCAAATATTCTCCTCCGTTATCGATCCGAATACATTTCAACCTTCTACCAGTCTCTTGTTCAACGCTGGCATCAAATTGCTTGAAAACTTCCTAGAATGATCGTCAAAGCCCATACCATCCTGGAATGATCGTCAATGAAGGTAACAAAATATCATGCACTACCAAGAGTACTAGTGGTCATAGGACCACAAACATCATAGTACACAACATCCAATACATTGGGTTTTCTTTGTGGAGGCCCATGTTGAAACGAAGCTCTATGTTGTTTTCCAGTCAAGCAATGCATGCATGATTTTAGAGGAATGCCTTTCTTCCTCCCGATTGGTGCCCTTTTTTTGGCTAAAATCTGCAACCCTTTCTCGCTCATGTAACCAAGTCGTTTATGCCATAGCCCGATCAAGTCTTTTACGATAGCATTTATGTACCCATTACTAACTTTTGCAAGTGTTCTCCTTCCTACCTAGTGCTAGGACAAGAGAGTTCTTGCTGAGTTTCCATTTCCCTTTAGCAAAGACATTGGTGTATCCTTCTTCATCAAGTAATCTCGTGGAGATTAGATTAAGATGCATGTCTGGAATATGTCTCACATCCTTGAGAACCAAGTGACAACTTGTGTTGGTTTTAAGGGAAATACCTCATATTTCCATGATCTTGGACAATTTGTCATTTCCCATCCTCATATTACCAAATTCTCCATTGGTGTAGGATGTAAAGAAGTCCCTTCATGAGGTGACATCAAATGATGCACCATAATCCACTATCCGGCATGTACCTTGAGAGGAAAAATTAACGAAGCCATCACTGCATAGAATAATTACCTCATTTCGTTAGAGGTAGTTGTGGTCATGTGCCCGGCATCATTTCTCTTATTACCTCTATCTTGCTTTCATTTAACCAACCTGCACTTTCTCTTCATGTGGCTTATCTCGCCACAATGGTAACATTATAGGTCCCTTCTTGTCTTGGACCTCTTTCTCGAGTCACCTCTTGACCTGCCCTTTGACTTGTCTCGCATGTGGAATTTTCTACTGCTAGTTCTTCCACGATACTCTAAGACGAGGGCTTTTGACTCAACTACTACACCTTGTTCTTTCCTCATTGCTTCCTCATTGAACATACAATCCTTAACTATGTCCAATGTAAGAATGCCATGAGGAGCTGAATTGCTTAAAGATAGTACTAATGTATCCTAGCTATCAGGCAAAGAGTTGAGTAAAACTAGTGCTTGTAACTCATCATCGAGCACCATCTGCATATTAGTCAACTAGTTGATCCAACCTTGGAAGTCATTGAGATGCTCGGTAACACTTCACCTATCTCTATACTTAAGGTTTACCAACCATTGGATAACCGAGGCTTTATTTTGAGCGGTCTTCCGTTCGTACATGGACGACAATTTTGTCCATAACTTGTATTCATCCATCTCTTGTGCCACGTGGTGGAGCACACTTCGATCTACCCATTGTCGGATTTGTCTGACAAATTTTCTATTCATAATGCTCCATGCATCATCTGACTTCTCTTTAGGTTTTTGTCCTAACAATTGAAGGGGCTCATACAAATCCTTACAGTAAAGGATGCCCTCCATTCTTGACTTCCAAATGGAGTAATCGGATGCAGTCAATTTTAACATTGTTACTGACGATGATGATGACGACTCCTCCATCTTAAATTACACAAGAATATAATTTTTAAGCCGAACCTTTGATACCACTTGTTGGGAAAGATGACGAATAAATAAAAGTCAATAAATAAATTTGGCAGTCGCAGAATCTAACTTTTCCCAGCTTTGTGTAAATAAAATGGGCAAAGAAAAATAACACTGAATATCTTCCACTTGGAAAAATAATGGAAATACTATAATTCACCAAACATTGGTGGCTAAACTCTCTCTTGGTTTTTTCTCTCTCACGTACAAGTGAGATTTTCTTAATCTTCTCTCAAACTATCTAAGTTTGGTTTTCTAAGGGATACAATGAACTGAAAGAAGGCAACTGCTTTTATAGCCAACATTCCTAATTAATTGGTGGCCATGTATGAAGTAGACAATTTCCCTTTTTCTCTTCCATTCGTTTTCTTCAAATTCTCCCATTCTTTCTTTCCTTTCCTTTTATTTATTTTACTATTTATTTTTCATTCTTTTTCTCTCCTCCACAAAGAAGGGAAACTCATCAGGACAGACGCATAACAGACACATCCAAATTGGTCTCGAGTAAACATGGAAGATGATCAGAGATGAGGTATGTCATCTCAAAAGCCTGAATCTTAAGCTCATCAAACCTCGAGCATATGTTAAAACACAATCCCATAAAATTTGTTTCACTGTAAAATGGAACTAATATAGTTTTGTCCTTAAAAACCCACCTTCCAAATACAGTAGGAGAAGAAGAAGAAGTAGAACAATAATAATAATAAGAAGTCAAACCTCGAGCATATGTTAAAACCCACGACCTTCAAAATACAGTAATATTTGAACTTAATATAGCTCTGACGTACTAAGCTTATTGTCCATATGAAAACGACTGATCACTTTGAACCCTTTTGTTTTCTAATTCCTAACCATACCAAGCATTGTGATAAGAAATGCCCAACCCGTAGTACTTCTTGAAATCTTTGACGTTTCGATCAGTTTCATCAATGGTTAAAAGGGAAACAAATTGGTGAGATAAAAGGGAGGCTGAATATGCAAAAGTGTTGTTTGTTCAAGGGAGTCCTATCTAGTTGGCCTACAAAAAGGCTACAATAGAAAAAAAAAAAAAAATGCTGGTGACAAATTAAAAAAGATTGCAGGAGAAATTAGAGCAATGCAAAGAAGAGAAAAAAATTGATACAGGTATTCTGTCATCTCTATTTTCCTTTTCTATGTTAGCCATAGCACGCCACAAATCCATGTTTGAAAAACCACGAAATTACTTGGATGCAAATCCATGGGTGAGAAACCCCGAAATTACTTGGATGCAAATTCATGTGTACAAACTGTCAAAACAAAGGAAGAAGCACCTCCTTCAAGCCCTAAACCTGAAAAAGAAGGTGGTGAACATACCTCATCCACTAAGGAAGCTCGTGCAAAAGATGAAGACAACTAATGCTTCAAGGGATCAAATTCCCATATCATAGGGGGCAATCCCGAAACCTTAAGATCAGTCGAGGTCCCATATGGGTCCGTTGACCCGTTCCAAATCTCGAGACATGATAGGGATGATTATTCCCGAGTTATCCACCATAAACTCAACCCGTTTGGACGATTATTTGCTATGGAATCCTCTTTATGATGATCTTGTATCCCAAACTCAAGAGAATGATTACATAGCATCCCAGCGAAACTTTATGAGGGAGTGGAAAGCATGCAAGTCATGATGACTGATACTTCTATATTGAGGACCAGTTACCCTTAATCCAAGAAATGATGCAAGATCTAGGCAGGAAAATGTAGCAGAAGTTAGCAGAGAAAAAAGCAAAAATAGCATTACTATCTGCTCAATTGAAAGGAAAAGCCACCATAGGAGAGCAAGACAGAGGCAAAGCAAATGAATTTGGGACCCATGAACAACAAAGAAAAGAGAAAAAGGAGAAGGCTTTATGAGCACAATTTCCCCAAACGACATATAGGCATTAATTGCTTAGGGGATTCATGAGTTCCAAATGTCCATAACACCTCCTGTTCAAGGATATCGAAAACCCTTCCCTTCTCACTATGACACCATATCATTCTCGAAGGTTTATCAACGGCCCATATTCGATAAATTTGATGGCATAAATAACTCACCCCATGAACATCTGGCACATTTTTATTCAGCATGTGGCGAGACATCTCACTCAAACGCTCTCCTGGTGCTTCAATTTGTCCAATCCCTAAAAGGATAAGCTTTCACTTGGTAAACACAACTACCGCCAGGCTCTATCTTGACATGGGACAGTTTGTCAGTTCTAAGAAGAAGGCAAATGCATTTTTGGCACAGTTTGTCAGTTCTAAGAAGAAGGCCTCGATCATGGACCTAACTCAAACTACCCAAAAGCCAGAGGAAAGTGCCAATGATTTCATAATGAGATGGAGGAGCCTCAATCTCCAATGCTAGAGAAAATTACTGAGCAATCAGCAATGCAAATGCGCTATAACAACCTCATGACAGACATTGCAACTTTTGTTGCCATTACTAAAACCCAATCATTTGATGCTTTGGTGTCAAAGGCGAGTAATGTTGAACGATAAATTGCTTGCCAAAAGTCTGCAACCCAAAAAATTCAATTTAGTGAAAAGAAAAATGACAAGAAGTCTGCAAAGGGAGAGTCGTAATGGCCACTTTTGTCAAAATAGAAAAGAAAAATGACAAAGGCCAAAGCCACCCACCCAAAAGGCTCACTCTTAAAGAACACAAAGAGGTCAAATATTCTTTTGACGATGATAATGTGGAAGAAATCTTTGACCAACTTCTTGCCTTTAACACTATTACCCTGCTAGAATCAAAGCGTCTTGCTAAGGCCAACAAGACAAATGACCCTAGATATTGTCGGTATCATCGCCTCATCAATCATACCGCTTAAGGATTGTTATATGCTAAAGGACAAAATCCAAGAGCTCCTCAACAATGGTGGTTTGGAGATAGACTCTTCTTCCCGACATCAATCAGCTGCAGCAAATATAAAAAAGGAAAAGCTCACACCCACCATTGCATTACTAGATGGATCGAAATTTTCAGGCATTAATACCAACAATGGGGGCACAATTGTACATGTCTGTCCGAATGTACCACGGTCTAGTGATCCTCAAATCCCCACTCTTCATGAGCTCATGGCTGCATCCAGTCTGAGATATCGGAAGATTCTTCGGCTGATGAATTTACTAAGGGGGGGAAGAAATTTGTTAAAAGAGCCAAGCACATGGCTAAACATTTCCCACCCAATCACAGATCTATTACTTGTCCTAGTGTCAAGATTCAAGGCATGTCGTCCTTGAAAAATAAGAGGAATAAAAAGAAGGCGCAAATGAAAGGTCAAATCCCTCAAGAGAATGAATATGAGCAACCTGCAAGGGTCCTGTCACACTCACTGAGTTTTTTCCAATTGAGTTCTTCTCGAGTGAATCCGAAGTTGAGGAAGAAATTATTCAATGCAACATGGTTTCTGTGGAGGAATATGAGGTTGACACAGAGGTTGATGAGATTAACCTCCACTCCAGTTGAAGCATCCTATCTGCTGATAAAGCACAACAAAATGAGGAAGTTGTTTCCTCTAAAGCCGAGAAAAATTCAAAGGCAAAAGAGATTAAGGTCTCCACGTCAGAAAAAACTATTGCAAGGGATGTTCCACCATCCTCCTCAAAAGCAAAGGACCCTAAGCCCGATACCAGTAATACAAAGGAGTCATCACAATCACGTCCAATTAAGTATGATATTTTGACTCATCTTAAGCGCATCCTAGCTCCTTTAAGTGTCTATGACGCTTTACAAATGTCGAGAGAGCTTAGGGAAGCACTTGTAATGGCTTTAATGAGCCCGAATTTGTACAAGTCATGTTTCAAATTAGCAGATGTCCACAGAACTGAAACCTTGAAGTTTTGTGCATCGTGTCTGGCAACAATTAACTTATGTGACGATGACTTTTTACTTGGGTCCAAATTCCATAATCGACCTCTTTATGTCACTAGCGAAGTTGGAGACACGCCCATTAATCAATTCTTATTAGATTGTGGTTCGGTCGTGAATCTTATTCCATTAAAGACGCTCCATGCTATAGGGATGAGTGCCAACAATTGTCTCCCTTTATGCTAACTATTCAAGGGTTCAATCGACTTGGGCAAAAAGCCCTGGGCTCTATCACACTGCAAATGGAAATAAGGGACCTACATTCAGACACCTTATTCCATGTGATCAATGCTGCCACTTCATGCAACGTCCTGCTAGGACGTCCATGGATCCATACATATAGCGTAGTCCCTTCTACACTTCACTAGTGCTTCAAATACTTGGTGGATGGGGAATTCAAGAGTGTTTCAGTTGACATGGACCCGTTCAGAGGTGAAGAGGTAAATTACTCTGATTCGAAGTTTTACGGTCCACCTAGTATCTCATTCACACAACCATCAAAAGTTGATTAGGAGAATGGAGCATCTATTGAAGCGGGAAAATCATAAAAGGTAGAAGTACCCAAACCTTCAAAAGTAATTCGAGTGAAGCTAACACCTCATGGTGTGTCATCCTCAAAAGTGGAAGAAGTCCGGACTACAAAGGCTCCTAAGCCAAATATAATTGTCAAGATTTCAAAAACAGAGCCTAGTGAAAAGGATACAAGCTCATTGAAACAAACAATGGAGTCACTGATGACGGCAAGTTACATTCGTCCTCTTTCGTAAGATCAATCAGTCTATCCCGGGGCAATTTGGTCATTTCGACTACTTTTGACAAAAACGATGGGCCAACTAAATGTGTAGTTGTTCACAAAAATGCATCATTGCCAGAAACAACATATGCTCCATTAAAGATAAAACTCAAAGGTCGTAAAGCAAAGAAAAGCAATGCTGGCCTCACAGTTCAAAATTAGAGCGGCATGCTCAAAGTGTCTCTTCAAAGGCCACATCCACAAGCTATGTTTAGAGAAGATGACGTGAATATAAGGTCGCTTCGCATCTTTGTGTTCAAACGCCTAGGGGGCAGACAACCACCCCGCATCTTAGTCTTTCAACGCTTGGAGAACCCTTCCAATTCTGAACAAGGGAAAGTCCATAATAACAGGAAATGGAAGGTTAAAAAGGTGAAAATAAAGCTATGATTGAAATAGTGAAAAATGTGAAAATAAAGGATGACCTTGTCCAAGTCAATTGCACCTCTTTCAAAGAAACAGTGAACCAAGATGATAATCCTCAAAATATCGAGGAATTCATTGACATAGTTCAACCAACTCCACCACAAATGGAGGAGGGAGGGCAAGCCACGATTGATGATCTGCAAGAAATTAATCTTGGTACAGTTGTCAGCCCAAAACCTATCTTTGTCAATGCTTCGTTAACACTGCAAGAGTTAGAAGAATACACACAACTGTTGCAAGAGTACCGAAACGTTGCAGTTCACAAACTTGGGATACTTGATGAGGCTCGATGGGTGAAGCAAGCCCCACACTGTTTTCTGCCAGAGCTAACAATCCAAATAGAAATCGAGATTGACAAGCTTATCTGAGAGGTCCAATATCCCACTTGGTTGTGCAATATTGTTCCAATACTCAAAAGAACTGGGGCACTGTGTATATGTGTGGACTATAGAGACGTCAATGATGCATGCCCAAAAGATGAGTTTTCGCTCCTAATTACATAATTATTAGTAGATGCAACAATCGGTTTTAGTGCTCTATCATTTATGGATGGATTCTCAGGTTACAACAAAATAAAAATGGCTCCAGAGGATTAAGAGAAAATTGCCTTCCGCACTCCAACAGGAATTTATTGCTACACTGTGATGCCTTTTGGGTTGAAAAATGCAGGGGAAACTTACCAAAGAGCCATGACGGCAATTTTCAATGACATGCTTCACAATACCATTGAGTGTTACGTTGATGACTTGGTTGTCACAACCAGAAAAAGAGAACATCATTTGAGTAACTTAAAATGAGTTTTTGACAAACTCCAAATGCACCAATTGAAAATGAACCCCTTAAAACATGCATTTGGAGTAACTTCAGGAAAATTCCTTGGCTTTGTCGTCCGACATCGAGGAATTGAAATTGATCCCTCAAAAATCAAGGCAATCTGTGAAATGCCTCCCCCTCGAAATTTAAGAGAGTTGCGAGGGCTGCAAGGGAGACCAGCCTATATACGACGGTTCATCTCAAATCTCTCTGGAAGGTGCCAACCATTCTCGAGGCTCACGAAGAAGGATGTTCCATTTTTATGGGATCAAGCATGTCACAATGCTTTGGAAAGCATTAAACAATACTTGTTGAATACGCCAGTTCTTATGGCGCCAATTAAAAGGAAGCCTTTAATCTTTTATATTGCAACGTTAGAATGCTCGTTGGGGGGGCATTCACACAATGATGATGGAAAAGAAAATGCACTCTACTACTTGAGTAGAACACTCATAGAGGCGGAACAAAATTACGCCCCTATCAAAAAGGTCTGCCTCGCATTGGTGTTTCGCTGTCCAGAAATTACTACACTACATCCTCTCTCATAGAGTCATTTTGATTTCTAAGGTAGATCCGCTCCGATATTTAATTCCAAGCCTGTGCTCTCTGGGCGAATAGCCAAGTGGTCACTCCTCCTCTCTAAGTTTGAGATAAAATGTGTGCCACAAAAGGCGATCAAAGGGCAAGCTCTTGCTGATTTCTTGGCTGCTCATCCTACACCCGACAACATGGAGTTACCTGCTGATTTGCCCGATGAAGAGGTATTCACAACAAGCACTTACATGGCAGCTATATTTTGATAGGCCAGCAAGAAGAAACAGAGTTGGGGCGGGATTAGTGTTCATCACGCAGTCGAGGGGCTTGATCCCATACTCATTGAGGGGCTTGATCCCATACTCATTCTCTTTACTAGCTTTATGTTCAAATAATGCGGAATACAAGGCACTCATTATTGGCCTTAAAATTGCTCTTGAGATGCATTTGATTATTTGCAAGCATATGGTGATCAACAATTAGTCATCAGACAGTTGAATGGCCAATACATAGTCATAAATGCTACTCTCATCCCACACCATGAAAGGGCAAAATATCTCATGTCACAGTTTCAACACATTCATGTCACTCACATCCCGAGGTCAGAAAATGATAAAGCTGATGCACTAGCTAATTTGGATGCATCGTTAATGCTATCTGACGAAAGGGATATCCAAATCACTATTGGGGAACATTATTTACTACCCCCAGCTATAGAGAGAATTGAGGAAGTTGTTGATTCAAACGTCATTACGGCTTCAGAATGTGAGGAAGAACTAGATGATCTCGATTGGCGTCATCCTAAAATCGAGTATCTCCAACATGGCAAGCTGCCAAATGACTCGAGGAAAAAAGCAGAATCCGACAGAGACACCCGATTTCTGTTTTTAAACGACTCCTTGTGCAAACAATCATTTGATGGTATGTTGTTAAGGTGTCTATCGAAATAAAAGGCAACTAAAGCCCTCATGATACTCATGCTGGCACTTGCGGTGCTCATCAAGCCGGTCCAAAACTCTCAAACCAACTTAAGAGACTGGGTTATTATTGGCCAACAACGGTCCAAGACTCAATGAAATTTGGAACCACATGCAAATATTGCCGGTTGCATGGAGATTTTATGCACCAGCCACCCCAACAATTGCATCCAACAACTTTGTCTTGACCATTTCAAGCTTGGGAATTGGATGTTGTGGGTATCATAAAGCCTATGTCATCATGTCAACATCAACATATCTTGGCCGCAATCGATTACTTCTCAAAATGAGCTGAAGCAATTCCTTTAAAGGAGGTACGAACAAACGATATTAAAACTTCATAAGGAACCACATCATCTACCGTTATGGGGTTCCATAGGAGATAATATCTGACAATGCACTGTATTTCAATTGCAAGTCCATGACCAAGTTGTGCGAGAAGTATAAGTTTCAACACTCGTTTTCTGCGAGTTACAATCCGTCGTCAAACGGCCAAGCTAAAGCTTTCAATAAGATATTGTGCGATATCTTAAAGAAGATGGTCTCATAAAATAAAAGAGATTGGCATGAACGCCTCTCTGAAGCATTATGGGCTTACAGGACGACCATATGCAACTCAACAGGATGTACACCGTACAATTTGGTGTTTGGCTCCGAGGCTATTCTACCATTAGAAGTCCAATTGGCATCATTAAGGGTAGCTTTACAGTTGACAAACCCCGATGAAAATGCAAATGTGAGACTGGCAGAACTGGAAGCTCTCGATGAGAAAAGACTGGCAGCTCAACAAAGGTTCAAAATATATCAAGCTTAGGTTGCATGGGCATTCAACAAAAAAGTTAAGTTCAGATCTTTCTCAATTGGAGATTTGGTTTTAACTGTCCGATGACCTTTTTATTAATAGGAAAATGCATGTTAAGTTTGAACCCAAGTGGGAGGAGCCCTACATCATTACTAAGGTTTTCTCCAAGGGTGCCAATCAAGAAGTTCATCAAGAAGTTTTATGCCTTGTATGAACGGGAAATTCGTCAAGAAGTTTTATGCCTAATGGTTAGAAAATGCTCGTTGGGTTGAAAACCCAAAGGGCGCCCAAGCCAAAATTAGAGCTGAAAAAAAAAACAAAAAAAGGGTACCTGTTGGATCTGAAAACCCAAAGGGCGGTTCAAGCAAAAGTTAAGGTAAATAAAAATGCTTGTTGGGCTGAAAACCTGAAAGGGCGGACCAAGCAAAAATTAGAGCAAAAAAAAAAAAAAAAAAAAAAGAACTTTGTGGGTGAAAACCAGAAAACCCGCCCAAGCAAAAGAACCATGGTTGACTTGATCCCTCAAAAGGGGTATGTAGGCAGTCTAGTTCTTAAAAAAGCTAGATTCAGTCCCAAGTCCCAAAATCTCCTTTCATTACCTCAATTCAAAGAGGGTGAACTATGTTCGTTTTGATCCTTTCACAGGGTATGTAGGCAA
This sequence comes from Prunus mume, assembly GCF_029339155.1. NCBI lineage: Eukaryota > Viridiplantae > Streptophyta > Magnoliopsida > Rosales > Rosaceae > Prunus > Prunus mume. The sequence goes on from NC_142699.1 coordinate 44,920,918, forward strand.
GTTAGCCCAAAAGCTAGGTGCAGCTGTAAATTATCACAAATTCATTCTTGTCCACTGATGGTGTTAGCACATGGTTAAACTGTCGTATACTATGCAAGAACTCCAACTTCACATGAGTATAAAATGGGAAATAGGAAAGCAAAATCCAACAAAATCTTTATTCTAAAAATTGTTCTTGGTGGAAAAACCACATTACAAGAGCAAAGAATACTGAAGTAAAGGCCTACCTACGAATTCTTGGTGGATGAACCATATTACAAGAATGCTTATTGAAGGGAAAGAGATCAAACGATGGATCTCTCGCTCTTAAGCCTTCATTGACCATCGAGTGCTCCCGATCTAGGGAAGTAGTTCTTCTTTAGCATTAGTTCTGGATTCTTGAAGCTGTGTTGCTTGTTCATTCTGATGCTCCAAAGAAATCTCTAAGTTCATCTTTTGCATATTAAGGGAAGTTTTCTTAGCTTCATGCTCTTCCCGCATCTGGAGAACTCTCTCTTCTGCTTCCCTGATGGTAGCTTCCTTGACATCCAAGTCTTCAATCTCTTTAGCAACCTCTGTAAGTTTTGTCTCAAGAGCCAGCTTGATGTTTAAACATTCCTCATGTTGACTGATCAAATCATGAATCACATCAACATTCACATCTCCCAAGGCTTCAATATAAGCACTGCTCTTGGAATGTCGCCTGGCAAGCTCAAAAATCCAATCCACAAGCTGGGCAAACTGTTTAAATGTAGTTTCACCACACCCAAGAATGTCAACTGTTGACCTCAAAAGTCGAAGGGCCTTGATGATCTCGGAATGGTGCATATGAAATTGAGCAGGTGTCTCTAAGGAGGAAAATCGACTGAAGATACCTTCAATTTCTCTACTGATAAACTCCCACCTACTTTGGTTCACTCCATTCCCAAGAATCTGACAAACAAAATTCTCGATCGATACCAAATTCTGAAGGGGTCACACAACTACTATGGGCCCTACACCTTCAAGAAATTGATCATCGGCTGGGCTATTCTGAACTTGTTGAAATTCAGATTCTTCACCAAGGGTCTGTAAAACTGTCATCCATGTTGGAGTAAGCACTCTCATGAAGAATGATTTCCTCTTCCTTTTGAAGAAATGAACTCAAAGGTTGGGTTATCTGCATTAATAGGCTTCATTTTGAGAGGAAAAGAGATGTCATCAAATCTCATTTCCCCTTGCACCGGATTAGAACTCTCTTCATCAAGTACATGGCTAGAGCTTCCAACCTCAACCATGTTGTGATTTTCATGACGTGCCCATTTCAAGTGTGAGTCTTGATTAACCCTTTGAGATTGGTGCATCAGGTGATTAACCCCTGAGAAATGTTGCCCTCTAGCATTACGAATTCTCTTCTTGTGTCCTCTTCTCGAAGAAGCAACAAGAGGAGGTGAAGATGAATTGAAGTCTCTTTTGCTCGTGCCTATTGAAATACGTTTCAAATTATCAGTCACAAAGATGTGGACCCTCCTTTGGACGTGCCTATCTACAACTAAAATTTTTTGACATAGAAAATCCCATATAAGGTACACAGGCAGTCATCCACCATCTACAATACCACCAAGGGCACTCCCCATGCTAGTAAAGCGTGGAATATAGAAATGCATTTTCGTATCCTTGCAAACGAGGATGACTTGTGCTCTCGCCAACTTTTCAATCCCACATCATTGTCTCTCACAGACGCTAAATATAAGTTTATTCACTGGAACTCGTTGGTCAAAACTAAACTCATGAGCAATTCTGTTCCGATAATAAGGTTCCAATCAAAGGTGGCCACCCACCCTTGCAGCAAGTAATGCGGAGCGCATGCAAATCAAGTACTCAAAGGTATCATCTGCTAGGTTTTCTGTGTCTGAAAGGATATAATCTTCTTGTGCAAGGAAGACATTGGGGTGATAAACCACAGAATCACTTTTGAATATTATCCTAGCTCTAGTGAGGTCAACATATTTGGCATAGATTTGGCTATGCCTCTTAAGAACAGGGTAATATTCTGGAAAGTTGCTATCACATAGACATGTAGTCAAGTCAGGAAAATGCTCGCCTAACCATCCAAGCACATAGTGAATGGGAAGACATGCGTTTGGTAGGCCAGGGCCTCTAAGGTGAATAGCAACTGTACCAAGTGCAACTTTGAGCCCACGAGCCATCAAACTTGCCATATAGAAGCACTCAGGCCTTATGGCCTTGTTAGTAGGCATGATAAAATGGCTAAGCTAAAAAGCTAAGAAAGCAGCTAGCTGACCTTTGTGAGAAATGTTTTTAGGAATTACGTTCTTGCCATTTCTAGTAGCACCATATACAGCTTTTCCTCATAAAAAATGCTCAACCCAGTGATTGCAGTAGACTTGACCTTCCTAATGGAAAATGTATAATTATGCATGGATTCTCAAAAGTTCACCAACACTCGAAGGATACAAATCTTCACAGTACAATTCTTCGTTTAAAGGGATGAACTTGTCATACGAGAGACCCAAAATCGGTAACCCGCCAATAACTTTCAAGTCGTATGAAGAAATGCTCATTTCACCATTTCTGTGATGCAAAGTGTTGGATAGAGGCCCCCATAACTTGCAAAATACTCTCCATACATTAGAGCAACAATCATAAGAGTAACGAGAAACGACCACTGCACCAAAAATACCAGCTTGGTGCAAAATATCTCCAAAATTGTGCAAGATAGTTTCTGTCCATTCCATTACGAATGGTTGGAAGGTAGCTCGACCATGAAAGCTAAAATTTCTCTCCCATGCAATTTGTTCACGAAGCATCTTGTGCATAGCCTGATAAAATTCATCTCTGGGTAAAACCTCTTTGTCCCCATCTAACGAGTTGTTTACTTTCTTCAAACAGTGAGCTTGAAAGTAAGCACCTCTTGCTTGGGAAACCTGAATGACTTTGTCTTCTTCATGAGGATTAAACTTGAAATGTCCACTACTCACTTGATCAATACTGAACTAAGTCACATGACTCTTAGGGGATAAGGAGAGGTTGATCGAGTTCATAGGAAAGGATCTCATATATTCTAGACCAACCATGATTGCTTCTCCACGTGCATCGAGGGCCTGTTCTTGGCAAAGGTTCCCATGTGCATTCATCATCTGGATTTGAGAATGCATAAGGGAATTAGTTCACAGTTTAAGACAAAAGCTTCTCAAGCTCCGCACCCATAAAGACATTACACGCACGAAGCTTGAGGGGCCGACTGTTGAAATAAAAAAAATCGGCCAAATAAATTTTATCATTTTTTTCAAATAACAAATTAAATGATAAATGCAAGCCAAAATGGGTTTCCAAAATTTTGGGATATATGTGATGTTTCAAATTGGTGAGATAAAAGGGAGGCTGAATCTAATCAGCACTTATTTGAAATTCAAAAGTGTTGTTTGTTCAAGGGAGTCTTATTTAGTTGGCCTACAAAAATGCTACAACAGAAAAAAAGAAAGAAAAAGGAAGAAAAAGCTGGCAACATGTTAAAAAAGATTGCGGGAGAAATTAGAGTAGTGCAAAGAAGAGAAAAAAATTGCTACAGGTATTTTGTCATCTCTATTTTTCTTTTCTATGTTAGACATAGCATGCCATAAATCCATGGGTAAAATTACTTGGATGCAAATCCATGGGTGAGTAACCCCAAAATTATTTGGATGTAAAAAAATCCATACGGGTGAGAAACCCAGAACCTCTGTTGATGAAAGAAGTCTAGAAAAATGGGTTCAAAGATCCATGATAATTAGCAAATGAAATGGGTCTTTACTTTCGTAGCATATGCAAACAAAAAAAGGTTATACCTCTGCCTTTGGAGAATCTAATCAACTATTTCCCTCTGTCAAAAAAAGGCACACTAATTTCTTCTGTGTCTGGGCTGCTCTAAAACAAATACAGGAAAGAAAAAACATCAATTGTTTGCATATAGACAAAAACAAAACAAAAAAGAGTTTGAAGGAGCTGGTCCCTTTGCATAGCCAACTCTTGTATCAATTCCTAGTTTGGTACAAACTGTCAAAACAAAGGAAGGAGCACAGCCATGGAATCCTAAGTTAAACAGACCCATTAGTTATAGACCCACTTGGAAATGGGATAGTCAGCAAACAAAAAGCTTGGAGGAGAGGCTTTGTGTTTTGTTTTAAGGAAAAAGGTCTGTTATAGCAAAAAAAATGGGAGTTGTAAAGCCTGGTTATATTTGGAAACAAACTCTACAAGAGTTTCATAGTTATTGGGTTGGCTTCAATTGGCAGTTGGGTCTCAAAGTCTCTCTAATGTGGACTCCTTGCTCATGGGCTAACCGATAACAAATATCAAAGGCTCAAAATAGATTAATGGGCTATCAAAAATAATTGCCCATTAGTTCTCAAAAGCCCAAAATATTTAATGGGTGATACAAATAATTACCCATTAAATTTACAAAGGCCCAAGTTGCCTATTATATCATGGTTCATGTGTGATCAATTTTAGAAAATTAGTGGCTTAATCAAAATTGCTCATTATTTTTCTAGGACATTGACAATAAGAAAAATGATACAAAACTATCCAATTTTTCCCATGGGTCATCTTCCCATGCAAATTTCACTGAGATTAAATTTAAATCTCTTAAACACAAATTCTCATTAGTGGGCTACACCTACCCATTAATTTTGAATTTTTTCTCATGGGTCATCTACTCATGCAAATTTCAATGAGATTAAATTTAAATATTTTAAACACAAACTCTCAATTAATGGGCCACACTTACCCATTAATTTCCAATTTTTCCCATAGGTCATCTACCTATGAAAATCTACACAAATTCTCAATTAGTGGGCCACACTCACCCATTAATTTCCAATTTTCTCAAGGGTCTTCTACCCATGAAAATTACAATGAGGTTAAATGACAAGACCAGACCCAAATTCCACTTTGGAATATGTGTCGAACCTTGTGCGTGTCCGACACCTGGCGGATGCCGGGCACAAATGACCGAATTGCCCTTCTAACTAAAAACCAAATTTTCTTCAAGTTTGACTTCTATCGAAAATTCGGCAGAGTCTCCCCTGTAAATAGTCTATTCCCAAATATTTCCACCTGTACAAAAAGCAATATACATATATCCACAATCGCTCAGCATGCTCAATACATAATTCAAGCAACCAACATCAAAACTTTATGGCATCAGGCCTCTCGAAAACAAATAAAATGTTTTGCCAACATAAACGGATCCAAAGAAAAAACACGAATACATTTATAGATTTCAAAATAACTTAACTGAACAGCATTTCAATCACTTAGTCTCGCGGCTGCATCTAGTAACTCTAGGTTGCCTACGTACCTATAACAAGGGATCAAGCCACACATAGTTCTTTCCCTTTAATAATATAATTGAATATCTTATTCATTCATCATATTGCCATGTGTTTAGCAAATCAAACTGAATTCTCATGTGCATGATGTACTCAATCATATTCACAACTCTAAAACAATACTTTGCAACTTCCCAATACTTGTAACAGTCATATACTAATTATAAATAAGCCATACACTGAAATCCCTCTATTTTAGTTTAAGAACATCTCAAAACTGGGTCCAAATCGAACGGTTGGATTGATCACAATAGCACGATTGGACGACTACAATTTATCTTGCCCTAGGGTTCTCAATTTCGGGGTATCAGGGATTCCGATTCACGATCCGTCGAATTCTATATGATCCTGAAAAATACAAGGTACAACATACGGGAATTTGGGTTTGATCCAACTGTCCGAGCATATCAAACCCGAAAATCGCACAATAGGCGAAATCCGTTTGAGACTCAAACAATATCCAAACTGAAATCCGAGCACACCTATGCGCTTGTGACAACTAGGGAATCACACAAGGACATAATGCCCCTCTACTACAGTACCCACACGCGCCACATGAGCCGACAAATGGGTGTCCAAAGCGATACCATTCACCGGAAAAATTCAAAATCAAGGGCCACCCCTCGGCTATATATACTACTCAACGAGTGGAGTATTTTATCCAACTATGGAGTGGTCCAATTTGGACGGCAACCGGCCTGAATTTCACTTTGAAATCCGACTAAAACCTAGGTTCAAACTCAAATCCTAAAACGCTACAATCGTTCAATTCCTACCCAATGCATGCAGTTAGGGCTTGCAGAGAGGGTTCAAAACGCGTACTGATTCGACAGAGGAGCTCGCCGGAACGATATGGCATTGTCGAGAACAATCAAGAAAACCAATGATATTGCCGACTAGTTTCGTGTTTTCGACTTGGAAAATGGCGAGTTGTGTCAACGAGCTCGAGCTTGTTCTAATGGGACCGGTGCCATCCCTTGCCGTGGTCGGAGCTGAGAGAATCGAAGAGAGAGAGAGAGGGAAGACGACGTCGGGGAGAGAGAGATCTGGATTTTAAAATTCCAATCTTGGAAAATTACCATTTTGCCCCTGCATAAGTTTTAATCCTATCTTCCTCAATACAACTCGAATTTGAGCCCACTATGTGTCTACGGACTCATCTCAACGTGCTCTACGCAATGGTACAATTGAAACTCACAAATTCCTTCCCTGTCAAAAAGTAAACTTTTAACCTAATAAAATATTTTAGGGACATAATGGTCTTTTACCAGAATAAATTAAAAATTAAAAATTAAAAATTGATTTAGGATCGGGTTGTTACATTAAATTCAAATCTCTCAAACACAAATTCTCAATTAGTGGGCCACACTTATCCATTAATTTCCAAATTTTCCCATAGGTCATCTACCTATGAAAATTTCCAAATTGGCTCAAAGACACAAATTCTAAATTATTGGGCCACACTTACCCATTAATTTTCTAAATTTGGAACTGCGCCAGTTTGATCCCATCAAGGGTACATAGGCAATCTAGCATCGCAATAGACGCAATCACAACCAAATTTGAATCACTAATCATATAAATCAAATTCCCACAAATCAATTCCCAACTACGTGGGTTTGATCCCGTCAAGGGTATCCTAATAGACGCAACCGCAACCAAATTTGAATTCCTAGTTTATTTTTAACCAAATTCCCCCCAAAACACATATCAAAATCGAATCCCTAGTTTATTTAGCTAAATTCACTCAAACACTTTTTTCAATCAAATTCCCCCTTTTACAATGAGTCATTCATCCATTGCAATTCTTTGAACTACAAGTGGCTTGATTCCCTCAAGGGATACGTAGGCACCTAGATGTTGGACTTGGGAGCAGCCGCAAAACCAAACACACACGTTCTGTTTTTTTATGATGGAATCTAAGGGTGTTCCCTTGAAGTAAGGGATTGTAATTAAGAGACACTGTGTCTCGAATGGGTCAAACCTAAAAGAATAAAATTTCATTATTTAATTAGTGGTGGTGAAATTATGTTGGGAGGATCACATTTTCCTTCAACACTTCCGAATGTAATAAAAAAAATTAAAAAATAGAAAAACCCAAATTGGAAGGCATAATGTTGCACGCACATGCCCCGTACAACTATCAAACACTTTTTTAGAACACCGTGTACTTACTCTCTCCTTTTTATTTTTAAGGTACACAACCTTAAAACATTCCTCAATGGTGTACTTTCATAATTTATATAAAAACTCAGAATCCCCACCTGTGAATTTCTAATCGACATTTGTGATATAGTTTTTCCACGAGAAAGCTAAATATGAATTACTGGATAGTATAGAAGACCCAAATATATCATCAACACTATTATCCTTGTTTGGCAACTTACGCTCCTTAACAACAAGAGTGTTAACATGTTTCTTCTCAGTTAGAAAGGACAAACGCATAACACACACATCCAAATTGGTCTCGAGTAAACATGGAGGATGATCGGAGATGAGGTATGTCATCTCAAAAGTCCCAATCTTAAGCTCATCAAACCTCAAGCATATGTCAAAACACAATCCCATACAAGTTGTTCCACTGTAAAGTGGAATTGATATAGTTTTGTTCTTAAAAACCCACCTTCTAAATATAATTGGAGAAGAAGAAGTAGAATAATAATAATAAGAAGAAGAATTCTCAAGCTCATCAAACCTCGAGCTTCTGCAAAACCTACCTTCTAAATGGAGAAGAAGAAGAAGAATTCTAGAACTCATCAAACCTTGAGCATATGTTAAAACCCATCTGCTAAATAAAGTAAGATTTGAACTTAATATAGCTCCAACATACCAAGCTTAATGCCCATATGAAAACGATTGATCACTTTGAACCATTTTCTTTGCTAATTCCTAACCATACCAAGCATTGTGATATGAAATGCTCAACCCATAGTACTTCTTGAAATCCTTGACGATTTTGATCAGTTTCATCAATGTGTTAGAATGGATTTTCTCAGCCAAAATAGATGACATAATTTTTAATGACATCATCGTGCTCTTCCGCTCAGGAATTCACCTGGTGCAAGTGTGTTCGTTATCCAGCTTCCAAATGTAAACCAATTGAAGGACACTATGTTGCATGCACACACCAAGTGCAACTACGAAACAATTTTTTAAGAACGCTATGTACTTACTCTCTCATTTTAATTCTAAATCATACAACCTTAAAACCTTTCTCAATGGCATACTTACATAATTTATCTCTAAACTCAGAAGCCCCACTTGTGAACTTCTGAACCACATGAGTGAGATAAATATGAATGACTAGATGATGCAACATATTTCCCAATGTATTCGTTCTTCCGCCGTACGAGTATTGTCATCCTAGCCATGTGTAGAAAACCCAAATATATCATCAACACTATTATCTTCGTTTGGCAACTTACACTCCTTAAACAAAATGGTAACATGTTTCTTCTCGGTCATAAAAGACAAATGTATAACACACACACATCCAAATTGGACTCAAGTACATGGAAGATGATCGGAGATGAGTTATGTCATCTCAAAATCCCCAATCTTAAGCTTACAAACCTCAAGCATATGTTAAAATATAATCCAACAAAAGTTATGCCACTGTAAAGTGAAATTGATATAGTTTTGTTCTTAAAAACCCATCTTGCAAATATAGTAGGAGAAGAAGAAGAAGAAGAAGTCTTTTGGCATGAAACCTCAAGCAGATGTTAAGACACAAACCCATAAGAAGAAGAGGAGAAGAAGAAGTAGAAGAAGAAAAAGAAGCAAGAAGAATTGAGATTTGAACTTGATATAGCTCCCATGTACCAAGCAAAGTGTCCATATGAAAATGACAGCTTTGAACCCTTTTCTTTTCTAATTTCTTACCATACTTCCGAATGTAAAAAGAAAACCAATTGAAAGATACAATGGTGCATGCACATGCCAACTACAACTATCAAACACTTTTTTTAGAATATATTGTGTACTTACTCTCTCCTTTTTATTTTTAAGATACACAATGTTAGAACCTTTCTCAATGACGTGCTTACATAATTTATCTCTAAACTCAGAAACCCTACCTGTGAATTTCTGACCCGCATGAGTGATATAGTTCTTCCACAAGTGAGCTAAACATAAATCAGTTCTTCCACGAGCATGCTAAGTTAGTTCTTAACAATGAGAAAAATATAATTGAACTCATGAAAAGATAGTAACATTTAACATCAATCAAAATAAAAGGATATGAAAATATTGAACAACCAAAAATAAAAGAAGTTAGTAATTTATACCGTATATTGGATTAAAGAACACTTCATAAACTTACTCAGAAAACATTCTCTTAGCCTTAGTTAGAGTTCTAGCAACTTATTACAAAGAAAAACATAACTAAATTTTGAATGAGTGGATGGGTGATTTATAGTAATCAATGATGTAAGTGGAAAGTTAATACATTCATGGTGGGTAATAAAGGGATTAAGTGAGGGATTAATTGGATTAAACATATGTGTTGATAGTGGAGAGTTAGTGGAAAAGAAATGGTGAGGTAGTGGCTGCTAAATGGCTACAAAGGACATTAAATAGGCTATTTAGCTTCAACAGTTTTATCTTCTCTTCTCTCTCTTTAATTCTCTTTATGATCAGAATAATCCCATAATTAATTCTTCACTAAAATCTGCCAGCATTCTCTTCACACTTAGCTTGAACTTGGATAAATATATATCATCTTTTGGCTTTCCAACTTTCTACAAAAGATAAATTCACCTAATAAGTTCACCAAATTAAATACACAAAATTGATAATTCCAATTGATGAGAATGAAATGTAACAACAAGTGAAATGATCTTTATTAAGCCAAATTTATATCATAAAGCCTCCAAAATAATATTAAAAAGATGTAATTTGAGACTCTCATCACCCCGACCCCAATCAATTGGTATCAGAACTACGACTCAAGATCTGCATTCTCAGGGAGGTTTTTGGATGGAGGGTTGTGTTGACAACTACAACGACATGGAGAAAATTAGGAGGATGCTATGGCAACTTACAGAATGCATCCCTCGCATCGAAGCTAGAACCCATATAGGTAAGAGTTATGATGGGGAGGGATGTGTGAACCCTTATGTGAACCAAGTAGCTCGCATCAACACTGTAAGCCCTGGGAGTCTAGACATGGAGTATGAGGGAGATAGTTGTTTTCATTGTTGCACTCCACTGTGTGAGTCAATTGAAGATTGGCATAGTGATTTCCATTTTGTCTTTGAAGGTAAATATGAATTTAGTAATTTTAGTGTATCTTTTTCTTCATCAAAGTTATTAAATTTATAGTTACCTCCAATATTTGATCCTAGCAACTATGAAAATTGCAATGAAAATTGTTTAGGCGTTATAAGCAATTCATTTATCAGAGCCGCAAAGAAATGGGAATTGATAAAATTTCCGAAGATATTATTGATTTTATGGGCATTAATGTTTTCACTTGGAAGGTTGCCAAGAATCTGGTTGATTGTTTCAATAGATTGAAGGTTTTAGAGAGAAACATTTGCATTGTTAGAGGGAGTAAGAAGAAGCCAAGAATAATGAAATATTCTAAATATGATTTTATTTGGGAAGGAATGTTTCAATTGGGTGCTAAAAGATCCATATTTAATATGAAGCAATTGAAGATTATTTTCGGATTTTCCTTAATCAAGAACTTGAATTTGAGGACGAATTCTTTCCAACCAAGGAAGTTTGATGTAGGAGCATAGGGAGTGGATCAAGACAAATATTTACCTTTTAATTAGTTATTTCATGAGATATTGTTACTTTCTTATTTAGGTAGTTTTAGGATATCTTTTATTATTTATGTGTGATTTTATAATTAATTAGTATACTTTTGGATCAAGTAGCCTTGGTGCCCAAATCTTGTAAAGCATATAAATAAGGCTAATGTAATAGTAGTAGGGGAGTTTTTGTTGATGATTAATGAAATAGTTTCTTTGTGGCATGGATTTGGTACGATATATGTGAGTTTGCAATAGCCCTAGATTTCAGTGCTTGTGTGTATTGTTCGTGACTCCGGACCCCAATGCCCATCAAGTTCATGGAGTCCATTGAAAGGAGGTTCAAGGAATCAGACAAAGTTGAGACCAAAAACCTGATGTCTAAGCTGGCAAACACGAAATATGAAGAGGGAAGGAACATGATAGAGCATCTCATGAGACTCATGGACATTGTTGCCAAACTGAACAAGCTGAAAGTGCCTATTGACTCGACTTATCTAATGTATAATACACTAGATTGTTTACCTTTTGAGTAGATGAAATCAACATGCAACACTTTGAAGGAGGATTGGACTATGGATGACTTAAGTTCAATTGTTGTTCTTGAGATTATGACCAAATCTAATAAGGGAAGTGATGTAGTCAATATACAAAAAAGATTGAGAATAAGGGAGTTGCTGCCAATAGAGAAGTGGAGAAGCAAAATCGTTTTCTGAAGAACAACCAACTTGGCGTGAATCTTACTACTAAATTCAAGTGCTTCTTTTTCAAGAATGATGGCCACAATAAGAGAAATTGAAAGCGTTATAAGAAGTGGTCCGAGAAAACAAGAACAAAGGTAATAAAGAACTAGTTTTATGAGTTTTGAGTTTAGTTTAGTGGACATTCCTTCAAATTCTTGGATTCTTATAGCTCAAACTATGCAGGACTTCACAAGCAGGAGGGAGCCAAGAAAGCATGAAGTTAAAGTGTTCATGGGGAATGGAGAACAAGTTGATGGTGAACCATTATAGTAGTCAACCTAAAGTTGGATTCATGATTTATCTTAGAGTTGGATGATGTAGTATTAGTACCCTCAATGAAATGGAATTTAATTTATGTTTCAAGATTATTGAAACTTGGTTTTGCTTTTGAATTTAATAAAGATGGCTTCATATATTATCTCAAAATTTCAATGTGCTTGCTTTGGTTTTCTCTATAATGGATTGTAGTGTATCTACTACAATAAAGATGGTGAAGTTTTCATGGCTGAATCAAGTGAGAAAAGAGTTAGAAGTGAGGAAACATCCACTAGGCTATGGCATAGATGTTTAGGGCACATTTCAAAGGAAAGGATGAAATCCTTGTTAAGGAACAAGTCTTGCTGTCATTGACTTTCAATAATGATGAGATTTGTATTGAATGTGTTAAAGGAAAACTCACTAAAACTAAAACAAAAGATGCAACTCGCAGTAGTGATCTTTTAGAGATCATCCCCACAGATATTTGTGGACCATTCCCTCATCAAACCATTGATGGAAATCGATATGTCATCACTTTTATAGATGACCATTCTCATTTTGGTTACCCTACCCCATAACAAAAAAAATCTCAAGCTTTTGAGATGTTCAAAATCTATAAAGCTGAACTCAAAGATAGCTTGAGAAAAATATAAAGGTTGTGAGGTCAGACAGATGGGGTGAATATTATGGACGGTTTGATGAAGGAGAAAGACATGCAGATTCTTTTGTTAGGTGTTTATAGGACCATGGCATAGCTACTCAATACACAATGCTAGGAATTCCACAACATAATTGTGGCTGAGAGAAGTGAACCTTGAAAGATATGGTTTGCATCATGATTTTAAAAACTAATTTGCCTAAGTATCAAGTCTGGTTTGCAAACCTTGAAAGCAATGTTGAATGAACTCAAGAGCATGAAGCATAATCAAGTCTGGGAACTAGTTGAACTTCACAAGAGCCAGAAATTGGTATGCTCGAAATGGGTGTTTAAAACAAAGAAGAATAAGGATGGAAAGATAGAAAGATTTAAGGCTGGATTGGTTGCAAAATAATTCACTTATAAGGAGGGAATTCACTACACTGAGATGTTTTCTCCAGTCTTCACTTTTTCATGTGCAAAAAATTAAAATTAAAAACAAAATCAGATAATGGGCCCTATTTTTATGAAACACAACTACCCGTTGTCTTTTTTTTTAATTCTAAAATGAAATAAAACATTGGATTGCCTCTTTGAAGACCCTGTACATGATGGCAAAACCATGTTCAAAATTTGGAACCTAAACAAAGTAAAGTTACCAAAAAAAAAAAAAAAAAAAAAACCGAAATAAAACATTTTAAAAAATCAATTGACACACGCATGATATATATAAGGAAACACATATACACACACTCATATATATATAAGGAAAATTCTGAATTTTAGGAAAGCGTTTTGATATAATTCCATTTATACTGTAAATTCCTTAAAATTTATGGACATACTAATTGCTTACTTGGTGAGAGTGGATTGCAATTGAAAAGGGAGAGCATGTGGACTACATTCATTATATCTTTTGATGAAAATGGACCTATATCTAAAAAGCCCTTAATTTTATACAATGAACGAGGGATGGCCTTAAGTGTAGGATTAAACCCTCTCAACAACTGTAACTACAAGTCCCCACAAGCAATACATTAAAATAATAATAATAATAATAATAATAATAATAAAGGACATACAAAGAAAATAATATCATAAAAAAAGATAAATTCTCTTTCTGTTTGTATTCAGAAAAGTTGAAAAAGAATGAAATAGATTGTTTCTACAAATTTCTATACCCAGAGGCTCTGAAGTTGACAACTAGAGCTAGTCCAGAGACAGAGGTTACAAGTTTGACTCTCCAATTATGGCCTCTCTGTGTGGTTTTATGCACATGATTGCAAATGTGTATTTGTATATTTGGTGAACTATACATTAATGAAGGATAGAATTGTGTACCTGATTTCTGGCACCAAAACCAAATTCTAATCCTCCACCAGAGCCTGTTTTTCCTTTTCTTTTTTTCTGTGTTTTTTAATTTCTGCCAGTGTATGTGCAATTTTGTATCTCTCTAGTCTGTCCTGTACTAAAACCTTTGTTGGAACTCGCTTGCGCTTTTTGTTCCATACTTAGATTTGAGTATGTGTTGCTATATTCTAAACTATGCTAGGATTTGGGTTCTTTTTAATTCCTGTAGCTATGCTTAACTCCAGCTTAATTACTGCTGCAGTATGGGGGTTCACAGAACCATCTGCCAAATGATGGTTCTGCTCATGATTGGCTTGTGTTGTCCACAACAGAACCAAGAGCACCACTAGTGTTGCAAGAAAGACCATTGCCGCCCAAACCATCTTAACATATCGCTTCAAAGGTTTGCAGTGTTTGACAAGGATTTCAGAGAAAGCATCCTTCACTGTCTGACATTCTACTAGACTTTCCATTCCCGGGTATGAATTTAGTAGATTTTGTATGGAACTTGTGTAAAGCTCCACCAGTTTGTAATCGCTGTCCGATATGAGCACTCCATTCTCGCAGGTTCCATTGCTGGCATCTGAACAACTAAGTTCCCTCAAGACCTTCAACATTAAACACAGACAAGGATTCAACAGGCATACTGAAATAGTGAATTATTCAAAAAGTAGTAATAAGTTTGAAGTGTGGAAAACATAAGAGCTTGATTAAAATCTTTGAACTTCTTTTTAGCATACCTCTGGGATGTCTCCAATTCGTACTGAATTAGCCGGACAGTTTTCTGGCTGGTAATTGTACTCTGGTGGTTCTGAGAAGGGATTGCAGACATATTCTATACTTTGAGATGATGTTCCTTGTGCTGATGATATGTTTGCATTCACCTGAAGATTTACCAACAGTAAAAATTTAAGAATTACCAGTACTTAGTATGATGTAAGTATAGTATCTAATAATTTGTCACAAGTGTCCTTTTGCAGTTGAACAATTGCTTCTTCAATGCAAAGTTGATCAGTCAGAGCATTGGCCCCTATTATCTGCTTGCCTTTGGTTCTCTGTTACTTTTCATTCTTTAATGACTTAATTCATTTCCTTCTTTCATTTTGATCCCATTATATTTGAGTAAATCATATGCTTGGTTTCAACATTTCATGACTGACAAACTTCATGTCTTAAAATATTTTATGATTAATAACATAAAAAAAGGTCATGAATCTGATGTACCAAATTTTAAGGTTATTGGAAGGGATGAAATGTTTCTCCACAACTTCGAAAAAAGTTATTTCTTTGTTCCTTCGATACCAAAATACACGAATCAATCTTACCACATTAACAAGGCTGTAGATCCCCGCACCAACATCATTTAGGACTGATTTTGCTGAAAGCAATTCATCACAGGGGAGGATTGAGCTCAAGCTGTTGTTGTTGGGATTCTGTTGGAAATTTTCAAGAGCTGTGCATGTGTCACTTGAAAACCTGAAATAGAATGAGATGTTTCTTTCCAATTAGTACTCTCCAACCTCTTGCCTGGACTGCTTCTTGTTGCTTCATTTATGGAGCCATACTAAATTCTCTTTGAGAATATATTATTACTTCAGGAAAGGAAAAGAAATGGACATACTCTGCTAAGAAGAAATACAGCCCAAAGAATATCCAGCACAAAACAGTTAAGAACCAGCATAGTATAATGAGCCTGCAAGAGAGCAAAAGCATTAGGAAAAATTGCATTTGAATGTTCTCCAGTAATGAATATAAGTATTTTCCATGTTCAAATCAACTTTTAGATTCTACACTTACATGTAAACTAGCCGTTGTAATTTCAAAAATCCAGACACTGCAGCAGGGAGAATACAACTTCAGTGATATTTACAGATGAAATGATTCATGAATTCATGCAATTTACAGATGAAATATTTCAACGTTACTTAAGCTCCATAATGTTCACAGCCACCGATAAAAAATCACACACACTTGCAAACAAATGAACTCACACACCCACCTGACAGAGCAATCACTGCAACCAAGTTCAAGGAAATAGCCACTGTGGTTACTATATACCTGCAGACACAAATATATCATTATTATTATTAACATGCACTGATTCAGATTGGGTTGAAACTTAGGATTTGTGAAGGCTTTGGAATTAAAAGATTACTTACACTATCTTGAGACCCTTGTCAATCAGACGCCTGTTCTTCTTAGCCTGCCTTTCTATATCTGCAGCTCCAGTATCAAGTTTCTGGGATGTGGAGGTGAGGAAGCTTGAAACCACAGTATTTCCAGTTGAATCTAAGTTGTTTCTCATTTCTTTCATTGCTTCTGTTGTGTTGTATATGGTACCTGATGCTTCATCTGCAGTGGTTATGATAATGTTCACCACAGATTTTGCTTGCGAATGAAATCTCGCGTTGCCCCCTAAAACTAATCCGAATGCCACTCTGCATGGATGTTGCTTGTTAGTCTCATAGAATTACAAACATTGAGAAACTTGATGTTCCATTTCAAATAAACAGAATTTGGATATGAAATTTAAGCAAAAGATGGTTAATTTCGGTCTTAAATTGTGCAGAGTTTGAATGACTTACATTGCAAAGAGTGTGAAGAATATGACAAGGAAAATGTGCCACTGCCAGAGGTAACACTGCTTATGACAAAGTTGTCTTTTCTTCAGTTTTCCACTCTTCCTATTTTTACAACAAAGTCTGGTTGCTAAAAGGAAGCATCCATATAAAATTCCACACAAAAGCCACAGCACCCCAAGTGCATATCCATGAACTCCAGTAAATACAGTTGACTGCACAAAACAACACCATCAAAGTCAATTTACTAATTAATTCTGGATTGTGAGAGAGAGAGAGAGAGAGAGAGATTTACACTCCAGTAGTGCTTGTTGGTAAGGTTAAATCCTCCTCTGTATTTGTTGAAATTATCTAAAGGATCCACTCTCACAGTGTTATCTGACTGTCTCATGGGCTCTGATGCATTGTTTGCCTGAATCAATTTGCTCTCTGAGAAGAAAATTAAGGAAGTTACAAAGATTCCATTGAATTGTAATTCCTTGCATGGTTTTGTCATTGAGTTTCTGTTTCAATTTTTATTCTTCTTCATGTTTGGAAACTTGAAACTTTGAATTTGAAGGGCATATGGAAATTCTGAAATTTTGGAATCATAATAGAACTGTCTTTTGGAATTTCAAAAATTTTGATAATTTTCCGTGACCTCTAATCTGGTCTAATCCCATGAAAATCAGCCTCAGTCGAAATTTCAAATGAAATTTAGGGCGTAATAATTATTATACAAATTTATAAATAAACCCAATTCTAGACATGTATTTATAAAAAAAACTCAAACACTATTTAAACATAGAACCACACTCAAAATCAACCCCAAAATCAACAATTGTATATTTTATTACTGTTATGTTTTATATTTATACATTACTTTTCCCTCACTTCTATTGTCTTCCCTTCATTGACTTTTTTTAATAAAAGAAAAAAACTATTATTTCTACCCACCAGAGAAATTTAAAATTGATAATTTTGCTTGCAAAAGTGGTAGGGTTAGAGGGGAAAGAGAGGGCATGGGCTGAACAAAAGGGTTAAACCGCCAAGGCGAGGAGAGATTAGACAAAAACAAATATATTGAACACTCCTCAAATGCAGGGAATCACTTAAGTTATAAGTCTTTTACAAAAATATTGTTTTGTAGAAAATATTGTAGTCAAATCAAATTTTTCTTTTTACCTACCATCATGTTTTTCATTTTTGGCTAGCTAGTCTTGCTTGACTTGCAATAGCTAAGATGGCCAAGGCAGGATTGCCATTAAAAGCAAAAAAACCAAAAAAAGAAGACGACATGCATTAGTTTCTCGGCCTCATCCAGCTTTATTGTAATTTCTAATCCCAACTCCAATTTACTTTTAACTCATTCCAAATGTCAATTCATTATTTTAAACCTGAAACTAACTACTTTGAAAGATATATATTAAAAAAAAGGAAAGAAAAGAAAAGAAAAGAAAGGAACATATGATATCAATGCATGCTCACCTGCTTGGACTTGTGGGGGTGCAAAGTTAATGGATGGAATGGATTGTCCTTGTATTTCTGGTGTCCTCAAGGCTAAAATCACCATCATGGAAACTAGGGTGTACCTGAGAACCATTGAGCTGCCCATCTCTGACCTGCCCAAATAAGTAATAAATCCATAATAAAATCAAAATTTTGCTGCAAGCTGAGCAAATTCACCAACATGTATATATATATTTCTTAAGATATATTGGTCTTACTCACAAAAGTGAAAAAGCTGCACCAATCACACAAATTTAAGGAATGACCAAAACCCAGAATCAACCTAACCACAGGGTTCACGCAAATTTAAGAGAGATGACCAAAACCCAGAATCAACCTAACCACAGAGAGAGAGAGAGAGAGAGAGAGAGAGCAATATTACATGGTAAGAGTTCGAAATTAAGTTTTGCATGATTGTAATATATATTTGGTAAGGTGTCCCTTTTTTCTTATTAAATAGAGTAATTACATTTCCTCCAAATTAAATTACATCAGATTTTGTTTCTAATAACAAAACCACAAGCCATTAATTGTGGAGTGGTTTTGTTTAACCACTACAACATGCGCGTGATGATATAAAAAGCTTTACCTTACGTGTAACTCTAATTAAGGGCTTAATATATAACATTGATATTTCATGCATGTTGGAAAGAAATTTGAGCATAAATTTACACCTTAATTAACAATTTACTTTGAGATCAAGAAATATGATCATGAAGTTCATTCAACGATACGAAATTAAGAAACAGTTTACCAATAATTTTCCCGGAAAAGAGGTTTGTAAACTGGTGTTAGAAACCATTAACGTAGGATAGGACTAAAGGAAATGAATGAGTTTTTCCGTGAAGTTACCTGAAATTCAGAGATGAAAAGTAAAGGTCTCCCAAAACTTTGAATGAATATGGAAGCTTCTTCTTCAATGGCTTCTTCTTTCCAAATTCATCATTACAGCTTCAACAAATTAACAGAACGTTGATATTTCTCTGATCGGCCAAGTGAATGATCTCTCTCAAAACCATGAGAGTGATCATACAATTTATATGTGTGTAAATATACATCTAGAAACTGGGACTCTTCAAATGCTTGTCTTTCTTGGTTGGTGTCCTCCAAGTCTAAAGAGGCCAAAACCCAAGTCAAGAACCTCAACTGAAACACCTCCAGAATTTCTTATTTGGTACCGGTACCCTCACCATGAAATATCTTTTCTTGATTTTCAAACTGTTTAAAGAAAAGGTTACCCCCACTTTACTCGGTAATTAAAAATAAATAAATTAATTAAAGATAAGAATATATGAAGCTGAACGAAACCGTGTCAAACACTTCTATATACTTGTGTGTATACAGAGAAAGAGAAGGAGATTTGGTTTTTCCAACTTAACCCATTTCTCACATACAACTACTTCATCATATAGCTTTAAAAAAGTACGAACTTGATGGGATTTGGAAATAATAACATGATTTACTTATCATGAATGGAAGAAGTCATGAATTAGGGAACTTAGATAGGGTAATTAAGAAATAGAAATCAGATCAACTACTCCCCTTATTTGATCTGATTCCTGATTTTAAGGATATTTGATTACAGATTTTATTGTGACACTCACATGATTTTTTTTATTCCAATACTCATGTGTTAGTAAGGCAGGAGAAGTGAGGAATAGTAATCGTTCTAATACTCATGTGTTAGCAAATATAAAAAAAATAAAATAATAATAATAATAATAATAAAGAATTAAAACCATTCCAATATCCATTCCTAATAAATAAACATAAGTTCCCTACCAAAACCTCTCTCTCAAAAAGTCAAAAAACAACAAATGTGGTTCTGGTCAAGTTAAAGACTTTCTGGTCATGGGCCTCATGGCCATATTCGTCACTTGCATAATTCTTCTGTTTCCATTTCCATTCTTGCGTATAATCAAACCTAAGTTCTAAAACGGTCAAAGCTCATGACCGCTACTTCATTTATTCATTCAAAAGGAAACCCAAAAGCATGATAAAGGTGAGGGAAAAGAAAAACCAAACGATGGCTCTATCTCTCTCTCTCTCTCTCTCTCTCTCTCTTCCTTTTATTTATATCTAACAAATGGAAAGTCAAAAAAACACAATAAATAAAGAAAAAGAAGCTGCCCGCCTACAATTGTGGATGTTCTTTCATTGTGTTAAATGGATGAACATTGATGTTGATGTATAGACTAAGTTGCTGGGCAACTACCTCATGCACTACGCAGCAAAGATGTGACATGTGCATGCACTTTGGAAGTTGATCCTTCCTTGATAGGGTTAGGACTGTTGTAGATAAAATAGTAAATAGCCTATAGGCCTACTCCTAATCGGTATACCTTCATAAATAATGGGCTAAAAAATGTGGCAAAACTTTAAGGTTTGTGTTTTTTGGGTGGTCAAATTTTATTTTATTTTTATAGAAAAAAATATAGATTTCATTTCTATAGAAAGTGAAAATATTTGGCATGTTTTGGGTGACCTCGTTAAAACCTTCTCAGAAAAAATCACATAGGAAAAATTTCAGAGTAAAAAAGAATATCACACATGCCAGAGTATAAAACCCATTACCAGTCTTCCCCATATACCTCAATAAGGTGGTCTCCAGTCTAGCGTTTTACAATCCTCAATTAAACAATCTAGAGGGGACATATCAGCTTGAACTTGTTGCACTAAGTGAAGCACTCCTTGAGAATCCGCTTCAATATGGCACACCAGATCTGACCACTTGGCAGCAAAGAATAAGCCTTCTCTTAGTGCATATTGGAGACACCATGGCACTATCAACTTGCAGGCAAGAAAAGAGCTTTCATAGTGTCCAGCCAACAAACCAACCCCACCAAGACCTGATGTGACGTGAATAACTCCATCCAGATTGCTTTTTATAGCCCCGAACGGCGGCCGCTGCCATTTAGCACTTGGGAGGGTGGTCACATGTTATAATAAAGTTAAAATGCACGCATGAACATGTGTGTATGTAGGTGTAAATTGGCTCGATGTAGCTAGAGTTCGTATAAAACTCGGCTCGTAGAAACAAGACTGATTTTTGGTATATTCGACTCGAAACCTTGTAAGCTGCTTGTCTATCACCAGATGGATGGATTTAGGCTCGAGCTCTACTCGTTTATTCATGACGTTTGAGGGTTGATGAAGATTACTTGCGAAAAGTTTGCATGGAATGAAAGACCTAGATAAGCTCAAAGCAATTATAGTAGTCAAAACAAAAGCTAAAAGCATTACATCAATTTTTTTTTCTTTTTTGTACGTAGTTTATGTTCGCTCAGTATTTTCTTAGTGTATTTTCTATTAATTCGTAATTTTTATTCTTCCTTCTTCTGTTTTTGGGTCAAAATTAGGAAGGAGAGAGGAAACTCACAAACACGGGTATCATAGGGGCTTCAACCCATAACCACTTGGGAACACACCAAAATTCTGAGCCAATCCAACTAATACCCCATTGGTCATTTTATTCTTTCTTTATGATTCAATACTTAAACTCCGTCAAGCTTGAATATTATTATAAAAATGGACCAGCTTATTTATACAAGTTTGTGATTGGGCATTTTCCAATGTTGTCTGAAGCAGGAAATCATTTCCATGGAATTAAATTAACCAACATGTAAGTAGGGTATTTTGAATATTCCTCCCATTCAACTTCTCATATTGTTGCTATCGGTGCAATTGGGGATACATGGAACACAAGATGTATTTAGTGGGAGTTCAAAACGATGAATTTGTAAATACCAGAGTGTTGGCAACATGGTTGGAGACGCATGAACACATAGTCGCCAATCTAAAATTCTATCAGCAACATATATCTTCATCCTATTTTGGGTCATTTGAAAGTTTGATATGAGTGCAAGCAGTTTATCATACAGAACTTGAAGATTTCTCTGCCATGCCTTGTTGCTGGTACGATTTCCAATGTTCATCCCAACAGTGATTTTTGTCAAGTTCTGCTCGTTCAACACGGCAATTCGTCGGTTGGAACCAAGCCCAACCGCTTCTAATTCATTCAATTTATTATGTTCTTGGTATTCACCGATTTCACTCAAAAGCTATCACTACTAGCTGTTTACTAGTGATGTGTGCTATCTACAATAGTAAGTAACCCACTTATACAAATGTCTTCTGGTTATATGCTACCAGAAGTAAAATAAGTCCACATTTTGATTGTTTCTCTCATTTCTGCACCCTAAATCGCTCTTAAGCTTTGTAAGGACCATTAGCAACACTGGATGACAGTAAAATTGTATAGCTACAGAATAGATTTGATATAGCAATGCAGCAACAACCATATGTTTTACTTGATCATTAGCTGCCTGCGCCGGAAGATAAAAGCACGACACTTGTGACGAGGGATACAAAGAAAAATACAGGAAATACATGAAATCAAGTAATTATGATTACTCTTTCATTCCCCAATACATATAAAAAATAACAGAAAGAATTTTATTTCCTACTTTCAACAGGGCAGCTAAGTCATGCCTTAGCCTAGCTATGCAAAGGAAAAAATTAAACCAAGCATGAAATACTAAAACATAAGGGTAAAAGAAAAACTGACATCTGCATAAACAATTAGATCCCCTGCAGTTTTTGAGATGAGAAAGGTGGGTCAACTCCAATTTTGTTGTCTGGAAGTCAGGATTTGGTTTGAGAAATTCCAGCTGCATTGGGAGGCTGGATGCTGGTTTGAGTACCGATCAGAAGAAGCCCATTTGAAAACAAAGACCAAAATACGGAAGGCAGATCATGATTGCATCTGATGGGGTGGGATGCCCACATGGGTTGCTAGCTCCTCATTCACTTTCACTGGAAGCGGTGGCATCTGCTTCATTACGTCTGGCATGTCATTCAAGCTGTAGAGAAATTTGGAAGTTAAATGGATGAATTTATATGTAAATGTAATAAGTCAGCACACATCAATGTTCATATTTTTAACAGAAAATGAGATCAGTGGAGGCATTTTCTACTCTTTTGCACAACACAGATAAAGTCAGCAATTGTCGCTGGGGAAGTCTTGGAAACAATGCAATGACACAAGTTTAGTAACTGAACATTCAAGAATTCACGTTGTACACTCGAACCAATCGTAAACTGCATTAGTAATGTTGATCAGATGGAGCAATCATTTTAATCTATAAAGAATTTGTGAAGGTTAATGCAAATAGTTCAAAATGATTAAAAAAACAACTAGCTGATCATGGGGATTTTGAGAACTTGTGCATTTGTAGACCAAGGTTCAATAATCAAGGTCATTTTGATACAGCCTACATACATAATGACAAAGGTCAAACTGATGTAAATCCAGGGGACAAGTGCCCATCATTGACAAGATAAATAAAGTCATGAATGTCAAACATGACAATCCTCATATTTCTTCTTCTCTTTTGTTAATGAGCTCTGAATTCATTAATTTAGGAAACAGGTGGCTTACTAAGCTAGTAGAAAGAACAACAGTGGCAACAAACATAGGCATGTCATATTGTCAATTTCTGTTCTTACAACAGAAAATACATAAATATAAAATATGTGATTTGTGTGCACATGGAAAGAATGCAAGGGAAACAAAAAAGAATAATAAAAAACCATGCAATTGCAAAGGAAAAGGAAATGCGTCAAGTGATCCAAATTTCAACTTATAATGACAGAAGTTTATATAAACAAAGTTCATAGCATACTCATTCATAATTTTGAGAATGTTATCTCGAGTTTGGCAGAAGAGGTTGATGTTCTCCTGTATCTGAAAAAACAGATGGACAAAATAACTCATTTCAATTACAAAAGCGTCAAGAATGTATCTGAGAGGGCATTATTGCCAAGACTATATATCATTCTTTAGCTCAAGTCATTCCTTCAAATTTATATAAACAAGTTGTTCATAAATACCATTAACATAAAGAAACACCGACTGATTTTAAAGCAAACAATGGCTACCCATAGCGGAAACTTTTTGTTATGGTGGAGTGTCATTAATTGAAGCTGAATGTAAAGTATATTCGTAAATATCCATTAAAAAATAAGTGCATTATCTGCATTAAAAATTGCAGAAATGGTCGGATAGCATTTTAAAGAGAGAGACATAAAGTGATCCTCTGATTCATCAACCAGATGACTGAGCCATCCATTAGAAACAATTGCAACATCTGAAGAAAAAAAAAAAGTTGTATCTTATGTTATTAGATTCAAATACAATGTTAAGGAGAAAACTGAGGCAAATGTCTCGACTACAAGCATCTCTTTAGCCATGAGTCCCATCAGAAATTAGGAAGAGCGCATTTCTGCTACTTTTCAAGACTGTAATGATGTTGTCTCTTAAAGATCTGCTCATGTGAGGGATATATTTTGTCATCGTGTTGTAGTTGGCTGATGGTTTGGGTTTTCATTTTTGCTTTAGAGGACAAACTGTCCTCTGTATAGTACAATCTCCTTTTATTAATAAAGTCTTGTTTCTAAAAGGAAAAAAAAAATTTGAGGCAAATGCCTTGAGTATGTCTAATGCAATAAACAAATATAATTACTGGGTTGTGCTGCTTATTATTTAGAGATTACCAAGAAATGGAAGCCAATATTCATCACTGACACATAAAAGGCATACAGAAGTGCAAAACTTAGCTTTGAGATTTTCCTGATACCATCTGGCTTTCAGATAAATTAATAGCTAGAATGACAGGAAACAAATGCATAATGACAGCTCTCTACCTGGAAAGCTGCAAGGTTCGCAGAAATTTGATTCAGGGCTTGTGCATTTTGCTCCAGAAGCTCTCCTGTAATACCACCAATGGCTGCAAACAGAACAAGCAATTTTTAAACAAACCATTACAACAGTACCTTCAAAGAGGAAGCTCTAGATATCAGCAACCCAAAATTTTTTAATTGCAAGGCAAACAACCTCCATCCAAGTCCATAACATCAGCAGCAGTCAACGGTAATAAGTGGAAATTATAAACTGTTCATTCACTTTCAAAGCTTATAAAGTAAACCATCTAGGCTAATAGTACATGATTGATTGAAAGATTAAAACAAATACACTTCAGAAATTTGAAACGACATAATTCATGATACCTAAGTCATTGATAATATGATATAGAGAAACTGAGAGACCATGAATATAAGACTTTACAAAGATGGACCTAAAATACACATGTTAAGTTCAATGGCTCTTGTTATTATCCAAATAATAAATGAATCTTTTCTCCTTTTCAGTCTACCACAATCATAAATAAAATAAGTGAATAACCAAAGACCTACAGAAATCATTTTTAACTCTTTTATACCTATATGCCCTACAAGAAAACAATACAGGTTGAGTAGCTAAACAAGAAATCCAGAGTGGACCTCAACTTCCAGTATCCAGATGTATGCATTCAACTTTCACTGGAATAAAATTAACCAAGTCAGTGAATACTCCCAAACAAATAAAAGATACAGTGAATACTGCCAGTCTGGTTGTTTGTGTCCAACATCTAAATGAAGCCAAGGCCAGGGAAGGATGTTTTTGTTTGGTAGGAAACAGAATTATAAGGCATTCAATCTGAATGAAAATGATTGAATCGGACCACACACAAACTTCATAAAGTTGACCATATAAAGGCTTGCCTTGGATCTGGAATTAAGAGTCAGGCTTGTTTTGGTTTATCTGAAACCAGCTCCGGAATTCTTTTCAAACACTATTATTGTATTTCTCCACCATTATTTTTCAAGAAAGCTCTAAGTTCAAGGATTTCGTGGCTATCCTATGTCACATATGCTCTGAGACTGTAATTCAAGATTCATGAAAATTTAAATATGTCAATTAAGCTTCTTAACAAATATTTGACTACTTATGGCTAACCTGACATGATTGACAACATTTTAGCCTTAATTAGCCAGAGATCCATTGAGAACCGTAATTTACATACAAAAGCTACTCCAACTCATAAACACAGATTCTTGTGAAATATAAGCAAAAGGGCACATCAGCACAGTGACCACAATTAGAGGCACATATTTGGGCCTGCATGATAAAGATTTTACTAAAATCAAAATACCTTAAGTGATAATCCTTTCTCATGCAGTTAGGGATTCAGAAAATATGTGGGAATGGGTGTGTAGATCAAGTAAACAATGTATTAATAAATGAATTTACCTTAGGTGCAAGACGTATAAACAAGCCAAAGTTCGATCAAAATATATTAAACCTGTGCATAATAGGTTTAGAAAGTATACAACCACACCTTTGTATGAGATGCCATCATCATTGTCCATAGTAACCATTGGGGGAGCATAGGGAGCAACATTGGGCCGGCCAGCAAAGTGAGATGGCTTTGCTGAAGTATCAATTACTCTCTCCTAAGAAACAAATACAAAGACATTCCATGAACATTTTGTAACACAGGAAGCAGGTAAACAAACATAAATTAGAGGAAAAGGTGCAACCTGAAATATATGATGTTTAACAAATAGTGAATCGGGGGAAATCCATGACCAAGAAAAGAATAAGAAAAACTACTCATTTTTGCTTATTGGAGTGGGAGCACAAAGTAATACGATACTTTGGCTGGAGAAAATACTACATTTCTAAGTTTACAGTGTTTATTTACAAGTTAAAACAACAATCAGGCCTTCTAAGGCACTGAAAAACAAAATAGCGTAATTGCTGCAACTGGAAACTATGAACTAGAATCCTAGGAGCAGATTTCATCATCAGCTTTAAAATGAGATCCAAATATGATTTCTAACACTTTATTTTTGGTTACATAAGCTTCTAAAAATTTTCTACAAGATATTGCTAAGACGTAGCAAAATTTGTAGCATCTGATTTCTTTTTCATTCTTCCATTGGCTATCTATGCACGAAAAGGAAATTAAGAAGTACGGAAATTTGGTACATTTTCTGAAGTATGTCAGCCTATTAGACAATAGAATATACAATTACATAATTTTCGTTTTTGTCAAAGTTGTTAGAATACTATTATTATTATTGTCATTCTAGACTAGGATTATTATTATAAATATCTATTTCATGGATTTGGATGTTTGTAAATGCTTTGCACAAGCCTAGACACTCTTTATAGTGTTTGGTTGAAATAGAAAAAAAGCCCTTTTCTGGGGTTGAAGAACTATGAGTTCTCAAAAAAGTACCTAACAGGTGATCTTTCATGAAGGACTACCAGTTCTATGTAGTATTAACAAAAGCGCGCTACTGAATAAAATGCTTAATATAGAAGCCCTCGCGAACATAATCATTACTAAAGTTAAGTGGCTGATTAGAGAACCCTAAACCTATTCTCTAATCTCCCTTTCTCTTCTCCTCCTGAAATCAAAAATTTATTACGACTTAGCAAGTGAATTGCATAACTTCAAAAAAAAAAAAAAAAAAAGAGAAAAAAAACAGATTTAGGGAACTAATGTAAGTAAATGACAAAAACAGCTTCACTTCTGTTCTGTCACAGGGGCATGACAAATTAGACTATGTCATACAACTTTATAGAATCAGAAAATCGTAACAGATATTTAAATAATAATAAATTAAATAAAGAAACCCAGCCCCTTTATTTAATGCCCATGAGCCTTGGCCCAAGTGGCATACAATGGACTGAGGGTAGAGAACATACCTTTTTATCTTTGCTTTTCCTTGTTAAGTTATGTTCTTCCTTCCTTCTCTTGCTGTTTTCCTTTTTCTGGAAAGGAAGTGAACCAAGAAAACAATCAAAATACAGTTTTGAAATGGTAAAGAATATTTCAAACAGGTACTAGCTTAAGTAAGATGCTAATGTGTTTGCAATATTTGTAGCTTGTTTACAGCTACAAGCTACAAAAATTTATGCTTCTCACAACTGGTATAATAGGGAAGATTCTCTGTTACTTGCTGAACATTGCAGCAGTCTTTTGGTTTTCCAATACTTTACTATGTCACGTGGTTAGCAACATATATAATACATATTCTCCACAGTTCCAGTCACTAGATTATAAAATTGTGATGTCAAAGTTGAAAATATATAATTATGGACCTTGCAAATGATAATTATGAAAATATGATTTAATAATTGCAAAAGTAATTATTTTCTGGGACTGGGGAGAAAACAAAGCATATCATGATGCATTGACAAAAACAGGCTCAGGTCACAATTTGGGAGCTCATGTCACTTTCCTTGCGCATAAAAATTAATTGCGACCAGAATTACCAAGGGCCATCCACAAAAACACAAGGTTATCGAGTTAAAAAGATATTTCCAAGACAAACTTAAATGACCGGTTTGAGCCTTGCTTTTTTCTTGGAAGGGAAGTACAAGATCCCCAAGGAAACATACATCATCATAGCTCATTTCATGGATCATAATCAAGAATAGCCTACCAATTTTGGGCACTAATTAAGAAAAAGTAATTAAGCTTACAGTCATCCATCTGCAACGCAATGCCACATCTCGGACAGTCTTATTCTGCAGCTGCATAGCTATCTTTGCATACCGGATTATGTTTGATTCTGTTGAATATCTGAGAGGTAAATATTAAGACAATATAATTAGATAAACTCATGAATAACGGGAATCAGAAGAAAGGAAGAAAGGTAAATGGGAAGTTCATTCCAAAGCACAAAATAAAGTTTCTGAAAAGTGAACACAACAATCATATAGACAGCAACTTACATATCTTTCTTATTTTTTTCCTGGTCTGAACCAACTTACATGTCTATCCTCACCATAAATATTCATCAGTTCTAATGATAAGAAAGGTACTAAGAACCATATCTGTGAAGATTTGAAATCTTAAACACAAGGACATACATCGCCAGAGACTTGGGTAAGAAAATAAATTACAACACTCATTCAATTAATGATGGTATATAGACAAACATGGCAATTTTCAATACACATTTGGAAAGCATTAACAAAAAGCAAACATCCATGTGATGCACCTTTCTTTTTTTACTTCTGTTTATCCAAAGATCCAATTTTTTTGAATCATTGGGAGATTTTAAGAACTATAAAACCCAAATTGGTTACATCAATAGGCAGGGAAGTTTAATGCTAACCTTAAAAAATGCAAAATATTGGGCCCCTCCTAAATCCAATTGGTATATGAATGTGAAACAATACCATCACCTAAATACATTGCGGAAAACAAATCGATGGGATGCACCTTTTTTTTTCCCTTCTGGTTATCCAAACATCTAATTTGTGTGAATCATTGAGAGATTTTAAGAACCATAAAACCCAATTGGTTAAATCAGTTGGCAGGGAAGTTTAATGCTCACTTTACGATTAATTAGACACTGCAAAATATTGGGCCCTTTCTAAATCCAGTTGGTATATGAATGTGAAATAATACCATTACCTAACTAAGATTTCATTCATCATCTATGCAGAAGCTTAGAAAGTTTTATTGGTTCTTGAATTTGTCCTAATCTTGAAGTTTATTTGTTTTTGAATTTTTCCTAATCTCTTTCTAACCAATCTAAGGTCTATTCTGTGAATGCGGAATGAATATAACACTGAAGCTACCATCCATGAGCCATCTTCAATTTCTAAGTCAGCTTGGCCAATTTTGTTAACCAAATGTCACAAGAAATTGGCTCCAAGTTAGAACAATAAAATAAAAACCAATATAAGAATTTCTTCAAAGTGTATATCATATATGTATAATTGGGTGCAAATTCATGATTAAACAAAAATGAAGTTAATCAGTTTTCATGTCAGTGATGAGATGATCTCAGTGATTTTGATTTTTTTTATTTTGAATAAGAAACTTCCACTGAAAGCACCAAGTGCACGACCCTTACCAAACCAATAACAACTACAGAGATTAAAAGTAGAAAACAAGGAATCAACAAATATGTCATAAAGAAAAACAAACATATCAGAAAAGTTATAACTTATATATATATATATATATATATATATATATATATATATATAGTGATGAAAATGGGCTTTGGATCTCCATCAAGCTAGATTTTACATACTCATAAATCCAAATTCCTACTAAACACGCTATACTAGCAATAAAAGAGCCAGCTTCAGCACTACCCTATTATATATCCCAAAGAAAACCTCCCTGCTAACTGCAAATATTTCAACTGACATGCAGAAAGACATAAGACCCAAAATTGATCATTTTCAAATTCAAATCCAAGACCAATTTGAACATACAAAGCTCCCCTACTCTAGTCATATCACATTATCAACACTCTAATAAAGTAAATAACGACAGAGCCCAAATGACTAACTATATGGATATGTCAGAACATGTGCATATAATATCGTAACTCATCCACTTAACTCAAAACTTTCCAACAGGATTTCTTGTTTGACATGTATAACAACATGAGGAACCATTAAAAGCTTCGACAGCTGCCTAACAAGCTCAATTTTCTTTCTTCTTTGAAATGTTGTTGTACTGAAGATACTGTCATATAATGCTAGCATAAACTCGCATACCATCACATGAACATTGAACTACCAGTTTAAGTTCTTTATATGCTACTTAAAACCTGGTTACACCACTCTACAACATACTTAAGTCATATTTGTATCATATCTATGAACCTTTACTCCAAATAATTTATTGCAGGCTCTTCTAAGGCTTTAAATTCCATTAAATACCACAATAACTGTCTCCACATAATCATAAAATTTCCCCACTTCCAAAACCTCCTTTGATATCACATATTGATGGAAATACTAATACGCCATATCATACCAGATACTAAGATATATTTGTAAACAGATTTTAAGGACACCAAGCCTGTTCTATACAAGATAGTAGTATCAACTATCAACCACAGCAGCATTTTTATCAACTCCTACAAGTCACACATATAGAAGAAAAAGGAAGACACAATTAAAAGTATTCAGGACCGAAATTACTTTTAAAAAGAACTGAAGAAAAAAAAAATTAAGCAATTTAAAATTTTATAAATAAAAAAAACACCCAAAAAGTTAATTCCGATTCATCTAGAATTCAAAATGAAAACTAAAAATTCTCAAAAACAGTTGAATGCAAACTCCAAGAACCTCAAACCCCAAAATTTAATACTCACTTGGCGAGCCCATCGTCAAGAATTGCCTGCTCCTCTGCGCTCCAATCCATAGAAATACCCGGGTTGTGCTTCATGGCCATGGCGGCACCGGAACTCTCCGGTGCCGACACCGGCGCAGAGTTTCCATTACTTGGGTTGGTGCCGTTGAACGACGACGAGGCGTGGCTCGGTTCTTGGTGGTTCCCAGATGGGTTAGCCATAAACAATTCTAGAATTTTGAAAATTAACAAAGTTCTGAATTCTAGCACCGAATCTGACCCAAACCCAGTTCTCAGAATCACGGAATTTGGCCGTTGGTTCCCGCCAATTTCGGTGTCCCTCGACGAAATATCGAAAACCCAGATAGAATATATAATATATTGAAAACGAAAAACAGAGAGATTGGATAAGTGAGAAAGACTGAGAGAATTTACAAAAATCGAATCTTTTTACATGTGAATATACAAAAATATGAGACTGAAGGGAGCTCTACGCAAAGTGAAGTACTGAAAATTGAAGAAAGAGAGATGTACGGAAAATCAAAGGGGGGAGGGTTTTGACGTTTGAAGGTGTATTACATTAATGTTTTAATATATTCTTCTTGCAATATTTATTATTTTTGGGGCTCTTTGTTGTTTCTGGGGTTTCTATTTTCTTTTTGTGTCTGGGTTTTCTTTCTACTGCTTATTTTTTTCGGGTAAAGATTTGGGTTTCTATTTTCTTGCCCTGCAACTTGTTGCACCACAGTCCGCACCGAATAAGGAATATTTTTTTACAGAAAGGAAAGAAAGCGATTGACAAAATCCATTTTCTCTCTCCCTCTCTTCTCTGGTGTTTTATTTTTACGAACTCCCACTTTTCTAAAGAGGAAAAATCCCCACGCATAATTTTTAATGTTTAATTTTTATGAACTCCCTCTTTTTATGACTCACTTAGCCTAATCAACCACTAGCATCACCACATCTGGACCCATACCCCACTCATTGACAGGACCGTTTCGAATTCCTGAGAATCTGTGATGGATCTAGTGGTAATTTCGACATCACTTTGATGTTGGGCCCACTTACTAAAGAGGGACAAGACTTTCTCTGAAATTTCGATAGTCTCCCTAAAAAACGGACATTTCCCAATTTTTTCAACATGGTAAAACACAATTATATAATCCCAACAGCAAACATTCATAATGTAAATTCATGCAATTTATATAATAGGCCTCCGGCCTTACATCCAACCCTAGCATGGGAGATAACATAGCATATCTAAATAATTTCAGTTTACAAACTAAATGAAGTTCAACATAAATAAAAATAGATAAAGATTGTCCTACTGGAAGTCGGGGCTCAGAAGTACAAGACTCGGCTCGACCGCTTGGCTCAACTCAACTGCTGCTGGGGGGGCGCAAAACAAAAAATTGTGAGTAGACAAAAACAAAGTTTTGTTATATTTGAAAACAACATATAATAACCCCACCGTTTAGAAAACGATGCTGAAAACAACATGCATTCAAAACTGATGTAGATGTATATAGCTAAGCTAAAACCAAAGTGAAATCCGTATTCTTGTAATGGTATACTAACACCCATCCCATTTAAAACCTTTTCCATTTTCCCCAAACTACTCTCTCAAAACACGTGCCCATTGGCACGGCAAGCGAGAAAGGATCCTCACCGACAAATAAGAATGACTATATATATATGTACTTATATTATATATATATATATATATAAGTATGACCACTACCAAACTTGTATCGGGGAAACAAAGCAACCAGGGTATTGTTTGACTAGACCACATAGAAGAATCCTCAATTGACCATGTGGCTAAGGAACGAGTCGTCCAATCGGGGAACTGTCTCACCAGACGTACAACAGAATTCTCAATATTTGTATGCCTATGACAAGTCCTACGCGCTCAGACTAACCTTGCTAAGGGTCTACGAAACACCCGGTCAAAGATGCTCGGGTTCCAACATATCCGAGTATCCCAAACTTTCAAGTATCCAATCCAAGTATTCCAAAACTAGGGAGGTACATAGGGTAGTGCTAATAGCACTCAAAACTGACTTAAATCACAACCCAACTCACATTTTATAATCCCTTTCCAACAAACCCATGTGGCACACATCCAAATATAGACAGTACTCTCCAAAAATAGCATATATCAATACAAGATAATCACAATCTGCAAATATCCAATTATATTTCAAATACTTTCATAAAAATACTATATTTCAACAATTAAATATATAATGACTTCAATAATCAAATAATGTTATAGAAATAAAAATAATAGAGTATGAAAAGTACCACTGAATATTGGGAGTAGAATTGTATTTGCTCTTGTGATGTTTACACTGACAGAATTTCCTCTCAGATAGAACTCACTCACTTTTGTTTCCTCTCACTCTTCCTTTCTCTTCTTTCTATTCTTTCTCTTCTCTTCTCCGTTAGTGTATTTTACAAGTGAATGAGCAAGCCTATTTATAGGAAAATTGGATGGCTTCATTACCCAACATCATCATTAAGCTTATGACTAATCTTCCTTCTTTTCCTTTATGTGGGCTTCACCACTTTCTTTACAACACTCCCCCTTGGAGACCACATATGATATGGAATATGCCTCGTTAAAAACCTTGTCAGTAAAACCCAGTGGGACAAAAACTAGTTGAAAGGAAAAAGAGTACATAACCATGTGTAACATAAAATTCTGTGTATATTGACACGTGTGCAACACTGCCTTGTTAAAACCTTGCCAGGAAAAATCCAGTGGGATAAAAACCTAGACGAAGGAAAAAGAGTACAGTGTGTGAAGGTCCTTATTAACAACACGCTCCCCCTGATGCTTGGTAAAATATCTTTAAGTCATACTGTTGATCATCTTTCTGAATATCATAGTTCGCACTGCTTCTGTGAGTCAATCTTGTAATATTGTTGGATACTCCCCTTGAAACGTATCTCCCCCTGATATCTTCATGACTATCTTTCTATGGGGAAGATCTTTCGGATTGAGTGAATGATGTAGCCACCAACAATTCATGTAGTTGAGTAAGTAAATATATTTCCAGAATGCTATCTCTATGTAAATCATAGAAATTTCTAGAGTTCGCATATCCAACGAAACCTGGGCTATTTGTAAGTTTACTTGAAAAGAATATGCATGTATATGGTGTTATGCGGAGCTAGCCTCAAATATGCCTCACATCATCCCAAAGTGGTGGTGATGGAGCTGAGCTCTATCTGGAAAACATAGTATCCGGTCCAATGTACTTCCGAAAAATTATTTAAGTGCCCAACAGATAATTCACATAAAAATACTTCAATATCTTCTTAGTATAAGCAATAATCTCGTTGGCATAATGCTCCATCTTCAGGCCAAGACAAATATTTCTTGAACTCTTCAGGAGTTTTAATGTGTTATAACCATATCATAATTAATGTACTCACTGAGGCAATTTATGCCTATTTAGTATTGAGTACAGGTTTTGTGCTTCAGGCATATGTCATTCAAGGACTTGCTTCATGCAATTGCAATCCTTTCAATGATTTTATTTAAAGGATTATACTTTATGACACATTATATAGCTTTAACCCAGCTATTTATACATCTTCAGGGAATCGCTTCTGGCGACATGCTCTGTGCATTTAATAACCCTTAAAGATAACATGTTGGTCTCCGTAAATGTGCAATAAGAGGGCACAATTGCATCTGTAAATATGGAGAAACCCAACATTCCTTGTTTCTACCAGAAACATTGTGTCATACAAAGTGGGTATATTCCCTTTTAATCCAAACACTCAAGTATAACTTTTAGTACTAACATCTTTTGGGGTTCGTACTATGGGTTTGTTCTTTCACGTTCATTCTCATCTGTAATGGAATTGCCTCTTTCCATTTTGGCCAATGGTATTGTTGACATTTAATAATTGAACGTTGTTCCAATCAACACAGCTCATTGATGATTTGAGTAGTTACTCCAAAACCAAAAATTGTCATCAATTCATGATCCCATCATTCTCATGTGCATGCACATGCATCAATTATAAGCACTTCTTTGCTTGTGGGTACCCAAGCCACTTCAAGGGGCTTTTATTGTCTCTTTCTAGACAGATATCTCTTATAAGATGAATTATGTGAGAATGTGGATCATAACCGAGAATGTGGATCATAACCTCAAATGGAGTATTATTTAATAGTAGGGCGTGGATAATATCCATTTAGGGAGTTGGAACATTTAGAACCCATATATCTGTCATGCTGCAGGCATACCACAAATTAATACATGCATGTCAATTAATTGTCCTTCTGGGACCTTAAACCATATAATTTGCTACGCATTAGGCATGCATCGTATTAATATTGACATGTTAAAGGATTGTCCTTCCGGGACTTCAATCCACATTATTTGTTACGCAACAGGCGTGCATCATATTGATCACTGCTATGCCCATGTTCTGTTCTTATGAGACTTTAATCTATGCAGTGTATCGTTAATGTATTCAACTTGCAATCTGTGAAATTTACATTAATAATTCATGAATACATATCAGAATGATACAAGCCATTCTTCTGGAATGGTCATAATACAAGTCGTTCTTCTGGACTATAATGCAAGTCATTCTTCTGGAATGGTCCTTTGCATGGCGTTCTTCTGGAATGGTCTTATCTCCCCATTTGGTTACCTTTCAAGATGTTTTATAAAATATCAAAATAAGTATAAAATAACACAAGTATTGCTTACATCCTTAGGTGGGAGAAAATATTTTTTTTTTCTCAAGTATCATTCAAGTTCATATAGGCCCAGTAAATATAATGTAGCGCTTGATGATTTAGTTATATCTTGCAAGAGCAAAAAAATCACAATTCTTCTCTCTGTCAAAAACTAATAACCCTTA
Organism: Prunus mume; assembly: GCF_029339155.1. Classification (NCBI taxonomy): domain Eukaryota; kingdom Viridiplantae; phylum Streptophyta; class Magnoliopsida; order Rosales; family Rosaceae; genus Prunus; species Prunus mume. The sequence goes on from NC_142699.1 coordinate 44,956,977, forward strand.
GAGTTAGGATCACTTCATGGATTTTTTCTTCAGATGTTCATTCTAAAGAAATAAAATCCCTTATGAACAGAGAGTTATAAAAAGAGAACAAATGCAAAAAATTGTGATATTAATTGCAGGATAAGGTAAGCAATCAAGGAAGGAAGCTGGTGGGAGCAGACAACAAACTCTCATTTCTCCAAGTTTAGAAGGACCTCAAGAGATTAGAGCATGTGGTCATCTTTACAGTTCTCCGATGTAGCAGAAACGTGATCAGGGACAGTCTCTCTTCCTGAATGGATGATCAGAGATAGTCTCGCTTCTCAAGCACATTGAGTGCTCACTGATAGGAAAAACAAGTGGATATCGCATCACTATGTATGGAGAAAACTGGATGTCTTCTGCAAAGAAAATTTCGTTCGTAATATATTTATACACAAATAAAAGGAATAAGTAGATCCAGTGAATTTCAAATTAACCACAGAAATTTGCGAGGTTCTCGAGGTGCTTTTGAAAAAGTAGCTCCGTAAAATCCGCAAAGCAACATCCACTTTGACGAAAATAATACTTCAAAACGTCAAAAGTGCTGACAGACATTAATGGAGGCCGCGTGAAGTTTTGGAATCTAGGAAAGAAAAAAGAGAATATGTGGATCCGAGAAAATATTGGGATCTTGGAAACCGTTGCCATATTTCCGCCTATAGATATTGCCTCTGCAAGACCTGATTGGAGTAATTGCATTTCAACTCAACTTCTCCATTTTCTGAAAATTCAGCTTCTCTTAAAACTTTCCTTGAAACCTTCCTAAAATGGCTTCCTCTTCTTCTCACCCAAATTATTTCAATTTAAATGATGTTCCCACAACAACCCGTGACACCAAAGTTTGGCGTCCATCCTTCGTATCCCAAAATCATCATCTCACAGATAGAATTTGCTCTTGTGATGTTTACACTGACAGAATTTCTTTCCAGATAGAACTCACTCACTTTTGTTTCCTCTCACTCTTCCTTTCTCTTCTTTCTCTTGTTTCTCTTCTCTTCTCCATTAGTGTATTTTACAAGTGAATAAGCAAGCCTATTTATAGCAAAATTGGATGGCTTCATTACCCAACATCATCATTAAGCTTTTGACTAAGCTTCCAACATCATCATTAAGTTTTTGACTAATCTTCCTTCTTTTCCTTTATGCGGGCTTCACCACTTTCTTTACAACAAATAAATCATTATGCATAGCTTTCCATCTTGAAAATAATGATTGTTATTTAAAACAAAGTCCACTAATAGATAATCCAACACTACTTGACCCTGAGAGGGTCCCGCATCTTGAATACGCTGGGCTGGAGTACCGTTTTAAGAATACGAGGGCTTGATTAAAATAAAATACTTTGAATGAGAACTTTAAAATAAAATCTTAGTTTTCTTGGGATTCCAAGTATGTGAACGACGACCGAGACATTCCTAAGGTCCAACTACGTGTTTCGAATAGTGGAATAGCCTCGGAAGACTCTCGGTCAACCGAGTGGTCAAACTTCCCAAACTTGGTCAACCTGGCCCGCGAGGCCCACGACCTCTAATTTCCGATCCGAAAAAGTTCCTACAGGTTCAACAAGATTTACTAGACAAGTCCTGCAAGTGTGATCCAGATCGAGTGGTTGGATCGCTCGTGATCGCACGATCGCAAGATCACCGTTTTATGCAAACTTTGAGTTATTAAATTGGAGTATCCGGGACTTTGATTCTGGATCCGCGAATTCCTATTTTATCCTAGAGATACCCAGAGCAACATATTTGGAAACGGAGTCGATCCAAAGGTCCGAACATATCAAACCCGGATAACGCCTAATATGCGTAAATCCGATGACAGTCAAAACGATACCCAAATTCAAATCTAAGCATACCATCGTGCTCAGGAAGACATGTGGAACATTTTAGGACCAAATAGGCCACCAAAAAATGGTCCACGAACCGCCACACTGGCCGGCAACGTGTTCGTGTCTAGAGAAAATTCTAACGACTGGAAAATTCTCAAACCACCCAATAATACATATACCTACGTGGTCATGACAACTAGTGGAGCAACTTTTGTTCTTGGGCCACAGCCAAAAAGTGACTAGAACTTGCCGAAAACTCGAGCCGAAAACCGGCCAAATCTTTGAATTGTCAAACAAGTTCCAAAACTTCAAAATCAATCCTAGCCAACCCAACCATCAGCTAGATCAAGTTGAAAAGATGAGAAAGCATACCTAGATAGACAAAATTGGGGGCTGGCATCATCGGAAACAGCGTCGGAAATTTCAAAGAATTTCCGCTAGTTTTCACGATTTGACGGCCGCATGATGGCTACTGCGGTGGGGAGGCGGGATGGAGAGAGGGAAATGAGCTTGTCACTTTGGTACCAGTCTTGTGACCGCGATGGTCGGACTTGGGTGGTGGCCAGCTGAAACTAGAGAGAGAGAGAGAGAGAGAGAGAGAGAGAGAGAGAGAGAGGAATATGAGTTTTTAAAAAATCCCCTTTGAAATATTTTCGCCAGTTGTGTGACTGCACTCGCTGATCGTAACTTCTTCGTTACAACTCTGATTTGAGCCCACTAAGTGTCTACAAACTCGTATCGATACACTCTACTCAACAATACCATTCATTTCCCCAAAATCCTTCCAGGTTAAAATGTGACCAAAATAACCCTACCCTTGAGGCCAAAATTGTAATTTCATAAATAAATAAATAAATTAATTTAAAATGGATAATTAAATGGTTAAAAGTTGGGTCAGGATGTTAAACTCATAGCCACGTGCCCAACCGATCAAACCACATGCCTCGTGCTTAGCTAGATATCCTTGAGTTGCACCACCCCACATGCCTAGCCAACCACCCTAAGGGACACCTAGGCTAGGAGACTTAGCCACGAAGAGTTATGGACCTCCACCTGCCTGGTTACCATTGGACCACTTCAAGTACAACACCAATCTTTAAAGACGGAGGTCCAGCCCCCCTCGAACTCTTGGCTCAGTCACTTCCGCAATCATGTGTCAACGAAGGTCAAGGATTGCTCAGAGAGCCATCACCCATGGATATCGCGTAAGGCATTTGTGACTACCCACGTGTTGACCTCTAATTAGCCTTTGCTTAGACGCGACGAGTTACTAGAGCCCAGTTGTTCAGTCTAGTGGGCTTCGCCTCCCTAGGACACACAGATTGCCTTGGCAATATGCCTATAAATAGAGGACTCTCTTGGAAGAAAAGGGGACCAACTCTTCCTTCCACTTAGAATTTCTCTACTCGTGTATACTCAACAAACCACTTGTATCATCTTGTTCATATCAATATAAGCATCTCTTACAATCTTTTATGGTGTTATTCCATATCTCAAACTCAATTAAACACTTTAGTCCTACTAACCTTGCATCCCCTCTACAGTCAAGGTTTGCATAGACTATTGGTCTCACCTGTTAACAAGTTTATTAAAACATATACTGAAATTACCTATAGAATAGCTTTAAGTGCCCTTTTTCTACCCCATTTTCACAAGCACTTAAGGCTATAAAGAAAAATCAAAGTCTTGAAATTTTGGAGGTTTCCAAACAACTAAAAATCAATATGCCTCTTTTAGATGCTATTAAACAAATTCTGTCATATTCAATTTTTTGAAGGATTTATACACTATCAAAAGAAAGCACAATGTTGATAAGACTGCATTTTTAACTAAAAAGATAACTACAATTCTTCAAACTAACACTCCACCTAAGTACAACGATCCAGGTTGTCCCACAATTTCATCTATTATTGGGAATTTTAGGATTGAACAAGCTTTAATGAATTTGGGTGCTAGTATTAATTTATTGCGTTACTCGATTTATAAGCAATTGGGTCTCGGTGAATTAAAACCCACCTCAGTCACATTGCAATTGGTTGACCGTTCAATCAAAATCCCAATAGGTATGGTGGAAGATGTGTTGGTTCAGGTAGACAAATTTTATTTTCCAGTTGATTTTATAGTTTTGGATATTGAACCAGTTGTGCATTCTAGTTCTCAAATTCATGTTATTCTTGGAAGACCATTTCTTGCTACATCTAATGCTCATATAAATTGCAAGAATGGACTTACACAACTATCATTTGGGAACATGACATTGGAGCTCCACATTTTCAACATATGCAAGCAGCTTGGAAACAATGAAAATGACCAAGAAATTAACATGATTGAGACAATTGCTCAAAATAGCTTTAATTCCTCGTGTTCTTCTGATTCATTGCAAATTTGTTTGGTAAATGGGGATTGTAATTTTGCACAAGATTTTGAAGTACAATATCTTTGTTCTTTGTTCTTTGTTGGATTCTGTGCAGGTACAAGAACATAATGGTTGGGTACCAAAACATGAAGTGCTGCCAACTGTGAGTGATAAGACAAAATCATCAAGAGAAGAAGCCCCAAAATGTGAATTAAAGCCTCTTCCTGCTGGACTTAAATATGTTTTTCTAAGAGAAGATGAGACATATATTGTGGTAGTATCTTCTAAACTAGAACTTCTGCATGAAGGTATGTAACTTAAGGTTTTGGAAGATCATAGGACTGCTATTGGATGGACTTTATCTGATATTAAAGGTATTATTCCTTTGGTTTGCACACACCAATTTTTTCTTGAAGAATATTATAAACCAGTTAGGCAGGCTCAACGTAGACTTAACCTAACAATGAAATAAGTTGTGCAAAAAAAAGTACTTAAACTTTGGGATGCATTTATCATATATCCGATTTCTGATAGCAACTTGGTAAGTCCTACATAGGTTGTTCCTAAGAAATCAGGAGTCATAGTAGTTGAAAATGATAATGGAGAAATGGTACCAACTAGGGTTACTACTTGATGTAGAATGTGTATTGATTACCTCAAATTGAACTCAGTCGCAAGAAATGATCATTTTCCTTTACCATTTCTTAACTAAATTTTGGAAAGAGTTGTAGGGCATATGTATTGTTGTTTTTTATATGGTTATTCAGGATATTATTAAATTGAGATTTCATTGGAAGATCAAAAAGAAAAAAAAACTTTTACTTGCCTATTTGAAACTTTCACTTTTAGAAAAATGCATTTTGGTCTTTGCAATGCACCCGCTACATTCCAACATTGCATGAGAAGTATTTCTAGTGACCTGGTAGAAAAATATTTAGAAGTTTTCATGGATGATATTACTATGTTTGATGATTCATTTTCTGATTGTTTATCTAACTTGGAGATGATCTTATTAGGTGTAAGGAGTGCTTAACAAGGAGAAACGCCAATTCATGGTCACATATGGCATAGTGGTTGGACACATTGTTTCTCACAAAAGAATTGAAGTGGGTAAGTCAAAAATTGATTTAATTGCTAATTTGTCTATTCCTAAAACTGTAAAGATGTTAGATCTTTTTTGGTACATGTAGGTTTCTACCGAGATTCATACCAAATTTTAGTGCAATTGCAAGGCCATGGAATAATCTCTTGGATCACAAAGGAATTGAAGTGGGTAAGTCAAAAATTGATTTAATTGCTAATTTGTCTATTCCTAAAACTGCTAAAGATGTTAGATCTTTTTTGGGACATGTAGGTTTCTACCAGAGATTCATACCAAATTTTAGTGCAATTGCAAGGCCATTGAATAATCTCTTGGAGAAAGATGCTAAATTTGATTGGACTTACACATATCAAGAAGCATTTGAGAAGTCAATTAAAATGCTAACATCAACTCCTATAATGCAGCACCCATATTGGTCCATGCCTTTTGAAATAATGTGTGATGCTAGTGATGGTGCTATTGGAGCGGTGCTAGGCCAAAGAAAAGACAAGAAGCCTATTGTTATAGGCAAGAAGCCTGTTGTTATCTCCTACGCAAGCAAAACTTTGAATAGTGCACATAAATATTACACTACAACTAAAAAAGAATTGCTTAATGTGGTTTTTGCATTGGAAAAGTTTCGATCAAATATTTTAGGCTCACAAATTGTTGTTTTTACAGATCATTCGGCCTTGAAGTATTTGTTAACAAAGAAGGAAGTCAAAGCACAATTGATTAGATGGATTTTGCTTATCCAAGAATTTGATCTTACAATCAAGGACAAGAAATGAGTGGAGAATGTGGTTGCAAATCATCTTTCTATGATATCTTTTGAGGAGCCTTTTGAACATTTACCCATAAAAGACTCATTTCCTGATGAATAATTGTTTGGTGTTTCTAAATTGCCATGGTTTGCTAACATTGTGAATTTTCTTGCTGCAGGTCTTATCTCACCTCAATGGACCTCACAAGAGGAAAAAAAAATTATGGTTGAGGTGAGATAATTCTTTTGGGATGACCCGTATATCTTCAAATATTGTCCCGACCAAGTAATCCGTAGATGTGTTCTTAATGATGAAATATTTAGTGTCATCTCTTTTTGTCATCCTGAGGCTTGTGGAGGTCACTTTTCTTCCAAAAAGACTTTAGCCAAAATTCTTCAATGTGGTTTTTATTGGCATAGACTTTTCAAAGATGTGTATGAATTTTGCAAGACTTGTCCAAGTTGTCAAATGCTAAGAAAAATTACTCAACGTAATATGATGCCTCTCAGTGGCGGATCCAGGATTATGTGGCCAAGGGGGCTTAGTGTAAAAGTTCTGAAATTTTTCTACAAAGAAAATAATGCTAAAAAGATAGAAAGATAGTACTTCCATTCATAATTCATAACAAAACCAATAATACAAATTACAATTGTCCACGACGAGTTTTCATATTCTGAAAACGTTGCATTATAGTTTCGTTATCAATACAAGCAAAAACATCTCTCTCAATGTAAACAATCAAGCTATCATTCAACCATTGATCTCCCATTCTGTTGCGAAGTGGATTTTTAATAATATTCATGGCGGAAAATGCTCTCTCCACTGAAGCAGTTGCAACCGGTAAAACCAAAGCCAATGTAAGAAGCAAATACACATAAGGAAATATTTCATGCATTCCTTTCTCCACCATTTTTTCCGCAAGACTACTAATCCCTTCCAATTGAGAAAAATCAATACTCGAACGCATATGATGAACATAAACACCAAGTTGATCTTCAAGCATCAATAAGTCTCTATCCGAAAAATCATAAGGATAAAATTGAGCAAGACGAACTAGCTTTCGTTTGTCAAAAGCTACAAAGTTATTTTTCGGACTCAAGCATGCCAAACAAGTAAGTAACTCAGTACTTACCTCGTTGAAGCGATCATTTAGTTCCACAAGTTGTCCATCAATTACATGAATAAACATCTCAACACGATAACGATGATAATTTGTCTTCATTGGAGCATTACGCCGTGACCTCCCTGGAATTACATATTCCTCATCCATGGTAGGAACTATAATATCATGTTTGTAACAAAACAAAGATGCTTGCTCAACCAATTCTTCAAACTCATTATCCCTCATGAACTGCAGGTTTTCCTTGCATGTTGTCACTAAACTCATTGCATTTACAATGTCTTGATCTTTCTTTTGCAATGCTAGAGACAAAGTGTTTGTTATTCCCAATATAGCTTTCATTAAAAATAAGTGAAACACAAACTCAAAAGATTGTATTTCTCTCCATAACTTATAGGCTTCACCCGAACTATCATTAGGATTATCATCAACAATCATTTGAAGCACATTCACCACAGATGGGAACATAGAAATTATACTAATCAACGTACCATAATGTGAGTTCCATCGTGTATCGCCGGCACGTTTGAGAGTAGTTTCTTGATTTAAGCCCCGCCCCGTTATAAGACAATCTTCTTCAAAAGCTCTCACAAGCTCTTCTTGGTATTGTGCTCTAAGTGCATCCCGACGCTTACAAGATGCTCCAACAACATTGACCAAACTATTAGCCGTTGTGAAAAAAGAGTTGACATCAATGTTTTTCTTTGCTACCGCAACAAGAGCTAGTTGAAGTTGATGAGCAAAACAATGAACATAAAATGCACAAGGTTGCTCTCTCAAAATCTTTGTCTTAAGGCCATTGAACTCACCTCTCATATTACTAGCTCCATCATAACCTTGTCCTCGTAGCTTGGAAAAGCTCAAATTCGCGGAAGAAAAGAATTCATCAATGGCTTCCTTTAGTGCACTTGAAGTAGTATCGGTCACATGTTGAACCCCCACAAACCTTTCAATTATTTGTCCTTTGTCATTCACATAACGAAGCACCATCGCCATTTGCTCCTTTATTGAAACATCACGTGCTTCATCCACCATTATGGAAAAATATTTATCATTCACATCACTCAAGATAAGACCAATGGTTTCTTTAGCACAAGAATTGACAAGATCTTTTTGAATTGAAGGAGCTATTAACTTCAAATTTCCTGGAGCATTTTCCAACACAACGGCCTTAACTTTTTCGTCATGATCCGCAAGAAATTGCAAGAGCTCTAAATAATTCCCTCTATTACTTGATTGTGCACTTTCATCATGACCATGAAAAGAAAGACCTTGTCGCAACAAATACCTAGTGCACTTAAGTGATGCATTCAAGCAAGTGCGATAAGCCGTGCGAGCTTGGCTTGTTTGCTTGATGACAATTGTTTCAATGTGTGTAGTTTGATGCATCAAATTGTAAGCAACTTCTCTAGCTTGGTTGTGAACACTACCAACCGGTCCAACATGAAGATTAAATCTTTCTTTCGCCTTCTTCCAATTATTGAAGCCTACCCCAGTGAATGCATCACCACCCACTTGATCAAAATTTGATTTGAAGAGATAACAATGAAGACAAAATGCAGCATCTTTAGCAATACTATATTCCAACCAATCATGATCATCAAACCAATTAGCAATGAAGCGTCTATTAACTCCTGATTGATTAGTTTGTGGGAATTTATAACTTCTAGGTTGACAAGGTCCCTTTTGTAGATATGCTCTTCGAATCTCATCCCGAATATTAGGACTATAATCCGCCATTCGAGTTCTTAGTCCAGGGTCTGCCTGAAGATTAGCTAAGATCTCATCTACTTCAATTGGTCTTGCATTTGAACTACCCGGATTAGACGAAGAAGGACTATCCGTAGATAATTTTCTTTTAAAGAATCGTTCCATAAATCTACAAATCAATTAATTCAATCAATCATTAATTTTTACCCAAATTATCATATGAATATGAAAATGTCAATAACTCACTCTCAAAATTCAATATACTCCCTAAACCCATATCAATCAATATTCAATATACTAAATTATCATATCAAATATCAATTAATATTCAATATACTCAATCAATTCACATTTTCAATCAAACATAAACTCAATCAATCTACATTAATATGATTATCACTATGATTCATATCATATCCATAAATTTCATTACATACAAAAAATATCAATATTATTCATATCCATAAATTTCAAGCATTAACTCAATAAAGCATAAATTCAATAATCATATAGCAATAAATTAAACATTTTCCATAAATTTCATATCAACAACAACAATAAATTTCAATATCAACAACAACAACAATATATATTAAACATTTTCCATAAATTTCATAGCTAAGCTTACTTGTAGTTGAAAACAATGGAGGAGGAGGGAGGAGGACGGCGGCGAACGGCGGTGATTGGTGGCCCAGCGAAGAGTTGATGATGGAGGTTGTTGGAGGTTGGGAGGTTGGGGGAGAGGTTAGGGTTTGAGAGGGTGGGGAGAGGAAGTGTGAAATTGGAAATGAAGGGTTTGGGGCTGCTGTGCAGATTCGCAGTGGGTTGTTTTTTTTTTTTTAACGGCTCAAAACGTCGCTGCTTTGAGGCCGTCATTTAAAAAATTGATCGAGCCTTTGCCAAACGACGTTGTTTGGCAAGGCAGTTTTAAAAATTATGCGCAGCAGCGCAAGCAAGCTTCCTCTTCTCCTGGGACTTTCATCGAGCGGATGGCGTGCATCCAAGGGGCTTCCAGCAGCTGTCCAAGGGGGCTTCAATGGAGTCCCAGGCCATTTTTCCAACCTTCCAAGGGGTCGTCCGACCCCTGTTGTCCCAACGTGGATCCGCCACTGATGCCTCTTAACCCAATTTTAATCATTGAATTTTTTTACTGTTGGGGCATTGATTTTATGGGTTTTTTTCCCCCATCTTTTGGTTACTTATATATCCTTGTTGTTATGGATCATGTTTCAAAATGGATTGAGGCTATACCATGTCGGAAGATTGATCATAAGACTCTTTTGAAAGTTTTGGAAGAAAATGTATTGTCCAGGTTTGGTATTCCTAGAGCGATCATTAGTGATGGAGGATCACATTTTTGAGACTGACCATTTGAAGGTTCGATGAAAAAATATGGGATAGCCTATAAGATTTCCACCCCATACCACCCACAGACAAGTGGCCAAGCTGAACTTCCAAACAAGGAAATGAAGCAAATTTTGGAAAAGACAGTGAATCCAGCTTGGAAGGATTGGTCATTGAGACTAACTGATGCTTTGTGAGTATACCATACTGCATATAAATCACCTCTTGGTATTTCCCCATGTAGGTTAGTTTATGGTAAACCTTGTCATTAACTTGTTGAATTAGAACATAAAGCATATTGGGCTATCAAATTGTTTAACTTCAGCCTTGGAGATGCAAGTACCTTAAGAAAATTCCAATTGAATCAACTTGAGGAAATTAAGAATGATGCATATGAGAACCCAAGAATTTACAAAGAACGTATTAAAGTTTTTCATGATAAAAATATTTTGAGGAAAAAATTTGATCCTTCTCAACTTGTTCTTTTGTATAATTCTAGACTTTATTTGTTTCCTAGAAAATTAAGAACTAATTAGACATTTCCTTTCATTGTTAAAAGAGTTTTCCCATATGGGACTGTTGAAGTTGAGGATCCCAAGAATGGAAATATTTTAAAGGTTAATGGCCAAGGGGTTAAACCTTACTTTGGGAGATGTGTTCTTGAAGATTGAGACAATTTCTTTAAACGATCCTGTTTACCAGGATTGATTAGACTTCCCATAGTCCATCTGTTGTATATAATTAGTTTGGAAATTTATGTTCACTTAGAAAAAAAAATCAACATTTCTATTTTGTTTATTTTTTTTGGTACACTAACAAGTTGCAGGCTTTCACTTTGGATGTCAATTCTCAGGTAACGCTACCTTCTTCTTTTTATTAGGCTTATATGTTTAAATATTGAGGACAATGCCAGTCTTTGGTTGGGGGTAGAGAAGATGTGTTTATTATATTATTTTCTTGTTACAACATGTTAGTTTTCCTTTCGTTTTGTCTTTGTTTTTTGTTTTGTTTTTGTATTTTGTTTGTTTTCGTCAATCTTTTCCCTTTGAAAAAAATTATATAATTAAAAAAACTGAAAAGTGTGAAAGGAAAACATTAAAAAAAAAAATCGTTTTCATTATTTTTTTATGAGGTTAGTGCACTGTGTTGTTTGTTTTTTATAGGCTGTCTCTAACAAGAATGCATTGCACTTAGATTTATTTGATATTCATGAATGATTTTAAGATTAAGAACATATGAATGATATGGTAATTATCCCACTTTTGAGTCTTTTTCATTCATTTCTAATTAGTGGATGATTTATGAGTTATACTTTAACAATTTACACAAGCACACTAACATTTTTTGTGGGGTATAAAGTTAAAAATCAATTGTGTTTAATCTTTTATCTTCGGTAAACTTGGACGACCTTGCTTTTGACTAATCTTGGTTCAAAAATAAATACATAAATAAAAAGTTCATGAGATAATAGTGTTTTATTCAAGCTTTTACTTAGGGCTAGTTTGACATTGTTGTGCTATGAAAATAATAGCTGTCAGATTTGCTGTGAGAGAAATCACCTGTGAGAGAAAGCAGTTCGGCGTTTGGTAAACTTTTTGTTAAAAATGTTGTTGGTACTGATTCTGGTATAATTAGAAAATGATTGCTGCATAATCATTAAACTCAGCGCCTCTTCAAAACCGATTCCTTTATAATCAGAAAATGAAAGCACCTCATTAATTGTTTTCCCTTATAGTTTTCTCTCACAACAATTTTTAACAATAAATGATTTTCTCAAAGTTTACCAAATGAGATGGGCTTCCCAAATTTTAAAAAAATCAATTATTACTCCAAATAAGCAATGTCAAATGAGCACTTAGTAACCGGGCCTCTTGCCTAATCAGCAATGAGTGTTCACGTCAAACGATGAAGTTTTGGGTATGAATAATTTTGTGTGGCTAGTTTAGTGTCGTAGCATTTTTAACTCGAGTTAGTAAGCTCTTAGGGGTGTCTACACCTAGTTTGAGAGTCACTGGCTTAACTCACTACATGGGTTAATTAGAAAGCTTAAGTTGAAATGTTAAATAAGTGTTGACATCATTTTTCAAAGTTTATTTGATTTCTTGTTTCTGAATAATTGTGCTAGCCTCATACTTGATGTTTGTGGGTGTCATCCCTGGAAACCCTCATGAGACTATCCTTTAGGGGTAACCTAAGGGTTTAAAGGCTTGTAGCATACTCTAAATGCAATCGTATCCTGCAAAAGTGGCTTAGCTATTTTAGTTGTTTTTATTTATTTTATTTTAGGTTGTTTTTGCTTAAATTAGAGTTTCTTTTAGTTGATTGGATTGCTAAGGACTAGCAATAAGCTAGTTGGGGGTTGTGATGAGAGTCTCAAATTACGTTTTTTTAAATATTATTTCGAAGACCTTGTGATATAAATTTGGCTTAATGAAGATAATTTCACTTGTTACATGTCATTCTCACCAATTGGATTTAAAAAAATTCTGTTTTTAATTTGGTGAACTTGTTAGGTGAATTTATCTGTTGCAGTTGGAAAGCCAAAAGATGAAGATATATATATATTTGTCCAAGTTCAAGATAAATGTGAAGAGAATTGCTAGGGGATTATATTGAAGAACTGATTGTAGGATTAAATAGTGGGAACATAAGACAAAACCATTGAAGCCAAGGAGCCCATTTTATGCCATTCATAGTCATTTAACACCCACTACCTAAATTGGGGTCCCTCTTTCGCTACGTGGGGAGAGCCGTGCGTCAAATATTAGGATTTAGGTTTTTCACATTCAGCTGTCATCCCCTCCTCAGCCTAACCATGCTCGTTTTCATCCACATCTAACCGTTGTTGTCACCCTCCTTGACTTGACAGCGTCAAGTCACTTTTCTTCCACATTGAGTAGCGGCCGCTTTTCTTCCACATCAAGTCGCTGCCGTCACTCCTATCTTCGACTCTAGGGTGCTGGTCTCGTTGTTGTCTTTCTCAGATCCTGAGCGTTAGTTTCATCATTCTCTTTCTCCTCGGTGTGTCGGCGTCTCTGGTGGTTTCCATGGTATGGTGGTTTTAGCGGGTTTGCTCCTGCTATTGGGCCAATAGTCTCCAAGTCAACAACGATCATGGTGCAACTTCGTTGGGGTCGGCAGTCACGGTAGAGGTGGCTTTCCTCACGTTCCCTCCGTCGCCCGATCTAGATCTCAAGCCTTACCTTCATGAGAAGATTGTTTTAGCGGGTACGGTGGTTTTAGAGGGTCTGCTCATGCTATTGTTTCAACAGTCTCCAAGTCAACAACAATCATGGTGCAAGCTACTTCGTTGAGGTTGGTAATCACGGTGGAGGTGGCTTTCCTCACACTCCCTCCATTGCCCGATCTAGATCTCAAGCTTTACCTTCATGAGAAGACGGCCGCTGCCCAAAGATTTGGCATAGGTGGCTCTTCACCTAGGGTCCATAGTTTTGATCCTCCTTTTCACGGTGTTGGGCCAGGTTTTTGGCAACTATGGTTGTTGGGTACCATCCTTTCACCCATCTTTACTGGTTTGGCTGGTTACTCTGCGATGGGAACTGTGAATCCGAGTGATGTTTTTGTCCTTCTTGACAAACCTATGGAGACTGACCCAATGGAGTCTCCCGGACGCCTTCCTTAATGTGTTTTTGGAGCATTCATGGGCTTGGCAACTTGCGAATGCTCTTATGCCTGATCCCCATGTTCAAGTTAAGTGGCTAGGCCAGTTTTATTATTGTTGTGTGTTGTTTTTTTCGTTTTCCCCTTACCTAATTTTTGATTTTCCAACTGTCTCAAGGACTATATTTTCATAGGAGGTTTCTTTGTTAGTGTTGAGATGATACGGCGTGTTTGGGGGATTTTTTTTTTTTTTTGGCCTTTCCTAGCCTGTTTACGGCTAGTCTCTTCTTTGTGTTGCTCAATGCAAATTTCTCTTCTTTCATTGCCAATTGTTATTAGAAGTGGCTGGAGATGGTGTGGTTAGTAGTTGTTTTCTATGGTCTTGGCGTATTGTGTTCTCTGTAGGATGTTCTCACTGTTTTGTGGCTGTGCAAAGGACTATGATTTCATAGCAGGACTCTTTTGACAGTTGGGTTGTGTTGTAGTGTTCTCGTCGGAGGTCTTTGCATCAAAGGTCTATGTGTCAGTTTGCTGTTTTATTTTATCTTACTCTAGCATTGGTCCTGCGTGATCTGTTTCAGTCTCTCTTGTTAGTTAATGACATGTGTGGTACTCTTTCCTACCCTGAGGGTTTTTCCTCAGGAAGATTTTAACGAGGTCACTGTTTCATGTACTCTACTTTGATTCTATGAATGAATTCCATTTCTCAAAAAAAACAAAAAAAAAAAAAAAAAAAAAAAACCCACTACCTCACCATTTCTTTTCCACTAACTCTCCACCATCAACACATGTTTAATCCAATTAATCCCTTCATTACCCACCATGAATGTATTAACTTTCCACTTACCTCGTTGACTACTATAATTCATCCATCCACTCTTTCGGTAAGGATAGACCGCTACGACAAATTTCTTTATCCATTTTATTCAAAATTTAGTTATATTTTTCTTTGTAATGAGTTGCTAGAACTCTAGCTAAGGCTAAGGAAATGTCATTTTAGTAAGTTTGTGAATTGTTCTTTAATCCAATATTCAGTATGAATTGCTAAATTATTTTATTTTTGGTTGTTCAATATTTTCATATCCTTTTGTTTCGATTGATGTTAAGTGCTACTATCTTTTCATGAGTCCAATTATATTTTTCTCATTGTTAAGAACTGACTTAGCATGCTTTTAAATTAAAAGATCAAATATTAAGCAATTTAATTCTCTAAACAATCATTGACAAAAGATAACATTGAAAAATTAAATTAGTTTTAATTTCTTCATCTTTTGGTTAAAGTTTTCTATGATAAATTTAACTGAGTTATAATTTGGATTAAAGGGCATGAAACATATTTTTGCTTAAAGAATTGAACCTTGATGCCTTAGCATTTACATTATTGAAATTTCTCAATCTCAACAACACTCAAATCAAATTACTTTTCCATTTTGCTTGTCACTTTTATTTTGGTACGTTTAATTATTTCTTTTGTGTTCAAACATTTGCCTACCTGCACCTAGAGGATACGATTCTTGGACTTTTAAGATTATTACTATGTATGTGTGACTACTTGCACTTGGGTAGACAAAATAAGTTTTTGGCGGCCTTGCTTGGGAGTGGTGAAGCGAAAAGTAGCACAAGGAAATTCATTGTTAAGGTTTGCAGTTTTAGTTCTCAAAGCTAATTCGGTACGGCTTATCAAACTCAGTTTTTAATTTATGTTATTCTTTTTAATTTTTTTTAATTTTTTGTGTTTGTTGATTGCTTTTGTCTTAGTTTAAAAAAAATTAGTTTAGTTTAATTATTTTATTTATTATTTATTTATTTATTATTGAGGAAGATACCTTTTTGGACGATGAGCAAAGCCTAGACGACACAGACATGGTGGATTGTCTGGAAAACAACAGGAATAGCAGATCCTAAGATTGAGATGAAACGGCACTTAAAACCTAGATTCTCTATAGATATGACAATTTGGGCAAATCGTGAAGATTAAATACCCGCTCTGGCAAGAGAGACTCAAGCCACCCACCACTTTCGGTGGCAGGTGGCGGTGCGTAGGCCACTTGGTGGCAGCTTAGTGAGTTCCAAAACACTCTCATGTCGTCCCAAGCACGACGATATGCTCATATTAGAAATTGGATACCGTTTGACTATCGAACGAATATTTCGCCTATTAGGCGATATTCAGGGACGGCCCTGAGGGTGTGCAAATGGTGCCAACGTGCAAGGCCCCGAAATTTTTTTGCATGTATATTAATATTATAGGTATTATATATATACTGGAGCATGCAGGAATGTAACACAAGTGTGTATTTGGTATTGAGTTGGAATTCATCCCCTTGATTTAGTAGGCAAGTTGGATTAGAGTCCATATTGTGTCATTCAATAGTTGTATTTTTACATTTCTACTCCCTTTTTATTGTTAACAACATAAAAAGAAAAAATTAAAAAAAAAAAAGGGAGAAGGAAATGCATCAAAGAAGAAGAAAGCAATATATACAAACTTTCTCCAATCAAACAAATTTTTTTTGGAGTTTATGTTTTCACCCACTCAAGACGAAAAAAAAAAAAAAAGTTAATGTCTTCTTCCTCTTCCATTTTCTCAAATTGAAACATTAAAACTTTTATGAATGTTATTTATTGTTGCTATTGCATGCTAATAGATGATGAATTTTAGTTATTAAAAAAATTATTTTATGGATAAATTTTCTATAAATATTACCATATTAGATTGAGAGCTCCCGTTTAAGTTTCGCACAAGGCTCTCAAAATATCAGGACCAACCCTAGCAATATCCGGGTTCGATAGGTTCAGACCATCCGATCGGTCTCATTTTCAAATATGTTATTCCTCGTATCCCTAGGATTGTGCACGAATTGGTTGATTAGGAATTGGAGTCCTGGATACTTCGATTTAAGGAGTTTAGGGTTGGATAATCGATAACCGTCCGACCAAACCTTTGGGACTTATTATTTGAATTGAGTTTGATCTTAGGAACTCTCGGATTGGAAATCAGAGGTCATGGGTCCCATGGACCCAAGTTGACCATAAAGGAAAAGTTGACCAAATTGTTGACCTTGGACCTATCGAGGTCGTCTTAACAAAAGATACGCATTAAATTCTAGGAATTAGGGTTTTCTTTCTAATTTAAAATTCATGTTTGAAATATAATTTTTGATATGTCTTGATGTTTCTTCAATAGGTGCTCAGCTGCTGAGTAGGACTCCCACAGGGCCATACTAGCTTGGGCTTTCTGTGAGTGGACTTTGTTTTAAATAAGCATTGTTTAAAAGTATAAATTGCATGCATAAAAAGGGATTTTCAAATTTATATTTGTTTTTACTTGGATATGGGAAATATTGAAAATTTATGCATGTTTGCATGAGAAAATTATAAGGTTTTTATGGCATTGAATGGAAGTAATAAGGGATTGAAATATGATTTGTGTATGCAGTATATATATTGATGGTGGTATTGATTTGTGTTATGTTTACCATAGTATGTACCTCCCCCCATTACTGTTACTCTGGATATTCTAGACACTCTGTAACTCTTCGAGGTGTGTTGGGAACGGGCATGATGTACCAAGACCTTGACGGGCTATCTGGGCGTGTATGATTCATTTCAGCCACATGTATATTGAGGATTCTACCGTGTGTGTCTAGGGAGCAATAGTCCCCCATTGGACTGCTCATTCCCTAGTCACATGAGTATTGAGGATTTTGTCATGTGGTCTAGTAAAACAATCCCCATGTTGGATTGTTTTCCCCTAGTACATATCAATGGATGTGCATGCGTTTATATAAATATAAAAAGGGATTTATGGGGTTAAACAAGTTTTGAAATCAAGCATGTGTATAAAGGTTTTACATGAATGGCTTTTGGGCAAATGTTTTCAAAAAGGCGCGGTTAGTATGTTTGTTATAATTATATTTAAACTTTCTTTTTGTCCACTTACATTTTTGGTTTTGGACCCCTCCTCAAGCCCTTGACTTGAGGAGCTTAACAACCAAGATTAGAAACTCTCTCCGCCAACCGTCTCCATCGTAGGACTTTATTTTGTCATATCTACTGTTTATGACTTGTAAACTAATGAGATCCTTAGAATGCTCTTAACACACCCATGTAGGGTTGGATTTGTGGCCAGAGGCCATTTGTAAATTGTGTGTGCTGGCGCTTGGGTATCTTAACTGTGTTTCTGACAAGTGTAAATTTTGGAATTATTCTTTTTTTTTTTTTTCTTTCAGATGAGACTCTGCCCAAATTTCGGTAGAAGTCTTGACCCTTTTATGCTTTTAAGGTGGGAAAAAGGGTTCCTTCTGTATTCTCACAATTACAATCTCTATGTCAAGCTCTAATTATATTTCTCAAAGATTTATTTCAGAATTGCAAATCTCCAATCTCAATTCTCAAATCACAACTCAGGGAATCCTATTTGGATTCTCAAAATCACAACAAAAAATCAATCAAGTCACCAAGGTAACAGCTTAAAAGTGGCATTTTCGTTTGTACACTCCGATGTTTGGAGTTTCCCAATTAGTTCAGATATCTTTCTTATTTCCTTTTTGCAGATTCCCGCTATACTTGAATTTTCCCCATAAAAAATAAATATAAAATGTTTGATCTCTTTGTTCGTTTTAAGAAATATGTACAAAATCTGCTAAGCACTTCCATTAAGCATTGTAATGCGAACCGATCATTCTGCTTTGGTACAATTTTTATTTTTGAAATTTTTTTCTTAAACCTGTCCGAACTGGATTATTCAGTCTGGTTCACGGTTTAGATTTTAGCAAACCATCGGTAATGTAGACTTTTTGAAATAATATTTTATCACATGGAGTAGTTTTAAAAGTTGTCACATCATTACACAGGAGAAAGCTAGAGAAGTGAATATCACAAGATAGAAAGAGATGGACAAAGAAAGAGAACAAGAGAATGGCCAGAGGCGTCAATGGTTGGAGGCACTGATGACGGGGTTGGGTTCAGAAGAGAGGTTGTTGGGGCTGGGGTTGCCTTTTCATTTTAGCTTTTTCCATATTATGTATTTAATTTATATTTAAATTAAATTATAAAGGAAAAATTGAGAACTTTGGAGAAAAGATTTGGGTCCTGGCTGGGTATCTAGACATCACTGGTCTCCATAAAATATCTATTAAAGAACAAAGAAATGAAAGGGAACCAACATGTTGGAGCATTCAAAATGGTGGACTCTAAATTTGTTGCTCTACTACCTGTTTATTTTATTTTATTTTATTTATACAAGCGGTATTGGAGGAAAAAGGAATCAATATATCTACGGTGCAGAGGTAAATGCTCTTAACCACTTAGATTACAAGTCCCTTGCTGCTCTACTACTACTTTTACATACCCTTTTAGTAACTAGAGGAGATCTTTGGGGCTTTAAAGGAATAATTGCTACAATGAGAAAGGTTCTAAACTAGGGTCTTTACATTTTGGGTAACATATTTTTTAGGGAGAAGAAGGAGAAGAAGGATGAGCTTCTTTTTTTGTCTTTGATTTTTGGGATCTAGGGTTTCTAGAGAAGAGAGAGTAGAGAAAGAGGAGAGGAGGAGGAGAGAGCAGAGAGAAGCGGAAATGACAAAAATGAAAAAGAATAAGGCACTATGGGGACGACACTTATATGTTTATATGAAGGGTATTTGAGTAATAGCATGTGACCAAAAGTCTATATAATAGAATTTGCAAAATTTCCATTATTGAATAGCGGTTTTGGAAAGGGTTTATTTTAGCCAATTTCACTAGTTTTTATGTGGTAATTTGATTATATGCTAATTTTTTTTATGTTGCCTTGACTACTTTTATAAATATTTCAACCAAAAAAATATCAAATTCCAACAACATTAAAGTTTTGTATCTATTGCAAATTTAGGAACAAAAGCGTTGGCTATATATAAATAATTTTGAATTTTTTTTATAAATCTATTGGTTTATGCTCAATTATTTACAACCCGTTAAATGTTGAGATTTTCTATTTAAACCCCGCACTTCTCTTTGTTCACCCCAATACTTAAATAATTAAGCTGTAAGTTTTATTATTGTATAAAAAAATAAAAAAGGTCATCCAACTTAATAATTAACCATAGTACATCTATACACATACCCCACCACTCTTTATATTGAGTTTTAAAAACCTCCTTCCAACTTCCTGTTTACAAACTCTCTCTCTATCTCTCTCAACTCAACAATACCCAAGTGTTAGAATTCCAGTTACAGTTCTTGGAGAGAGGTAAAGTTGTTCTCTTTCTCTAGAAAATATTAAATTTCAGATTTGTGGTTTCATTTGTTTGTGTTTTTTTTTTTTTGTTGAGAACAAAGAAAATTGTGGGATTTAAATAGAAAATCTCTTTTAGTTTTTATTTTTTTAGTTTGGGGTGTATTTAAGGGTAGTTTGGGAAGATAGTGGGGTTTTCTTAGAAATTATGAAAATTTAAATTAAAAGTTGGGGTGAACTTAGAACATGGGGTGAACTAAGAGAAGTGTGGGGTTTAAATAGAAAATCTCTAAATGTTTTCATATTTTCTGTTGGATTAAAATACCCCATATAATTGGGTCATTTTAATGTCAGCCTGATTTAAAATGTGTTGAATGCATGTCATTGGATGAGTTATACAAACTTCGGTGGAGTTCAGGTTTTAGCCCCATTTTCAAGCTTCTCGAAAACCCTAGCCCCCCTAGCCCCTCTATCCTAAAAAATGCTCTAGAGTTATTTTCATTTTGAGGGGAGAGGAAGCCATTGTTCTTCCTCTCTTCTCCCCTTCTTCCTTCCTCCCTTCTCCTCTCTTCCCCCAATTTTAAAGGCATAATGTTTCCCCTATTTGTCTTTGTCACTACTACAAAAATTGAAATAGACGACGGGAAACCATTGTCATGTAAAAGGTTTTCGCCCAGTTGTAAAATCGACTGCCGTCTATTTGAGTTTCAAACTACGACGGCTTTTCACCGTCGTTGTTTATCAGTAAAGATAACGGTTTTTGAAGAAAATCGTCGTTGTTTAGAAGTAAAGATCGTTAATTATAGGAGGAAAGACGACTGTTTTTAATAAAACCGTCGTGTATTGTATGTAAAGATGACGATTTTTTTATGAAAACCGTCGTGGATTGTTTATAAAGATGTCATCTTTACATACAATAGACGATCTTTTTATAAAAAGCGTCATCTTTACATACAATAGACGACGGTTTTTATAAAAAGCGTCATCTTTACATACAATAGACAACGGTTTTTTATAAAAAGCGTCATCTTTACGCATACAATAGACGACGGTTTTTTTATAAAAGCGTCATCTTTACGCATACAATAGACGACGGTTTTTATAAAAAGCGTCATCTTTACGTATAATAGACGACGGTTTTATAAAAAGCGTCATCTTTACATACAATAGACGACGGTTTTTATAAAAAGCGTCCTTCTTCACATACAATAGACGACGGTTTTTATAAAAAGCGTCATCTTTACGTACAATAATGCTTTTTGATTTCCTATGATGCTATACAACGATTTTAACTAGAAAACCAACCATAATGCTTTATCAAAAATAGTTTCTTTCATAAAACTTGAAGATTCAATAGTTATTACATAGTTAACCAATCTTTATTCTACAACAAACATAATTCCTAACAAGACCTACGTACTCCTAATCCAAGCATTCTTCATCCAAACATACAAATGATGCACAACTGAAGTGTCCTCCATCATCCCTGTAAATAAATCAAAATGACAAAGAGAGGAAAAAAAGAAGCTAAGATTATAAACATAAAAAATTAGGTGGAAGAGAAATTTTACCATTGGTCCATATTTCCATAGAAAACTTGTAAAATGAGCATAAAAAAGACCATCGAGAACCTGCAAATTTTCAACAACAAAAAAACATACGACTCACATAGAAAACCTGCAAAAGAAAAGTTATAAATCTGCAAGCTTCCTCCTCATCTCCGATAACCAAATCAAAAATCTAAAAAGAAACCAGAAATAAAAAAATATGTAAACAAATCAGACAAATCAAGATAGACAAAATCTGAAATTAGGGATATAAAGAACAAACCAAAAACGCAAAGAGACTAATCCAGAATTCACTAGCAAGATATAGAAGGGTATTAAGAGATTAGGTGACTTTCAAATCAAACCTTTCAACCAGCTTTGATTCTCAAATACAGAACATCCCTCTACATCTTATGGATTTGCTAAGACCTCAATCTCTCAACTCCTTCATTGATATCGATCTTTTGATGATTTTGTAGAGAGTTTCATGAGGGTGTTTTAGAGAGTGCAGGAGGGTTTCAAGGAGGGAGAGATAAGGTTTTTAGAGACGGGGAAAATGACAGGACCCGCCTGAATTTCCCGAAACCGGGCGGACCCGTTTTGATGCCGACATCACACTGCGATGCCGGGCCCACTTACTAAAACCCAAGACATTCTACCAAAATTTTGGCAGAGTCTCCCCTGTAAAATGCCCAAATCAACATTAAACAACCTGCAATAATTTACATCAAAGAAAATCCCAACTGCCAAAGATGCTTTTAACATACTACAATCCAACACAAAATGGCCTCGGCCTCAAGTAATAGCCTAACATGGGCGATAACAGAGCGTCTACAGAATTTGTTTACAACAAACAGAGGAGTAGAAAGAATTTATACAGACCTAACAACGACGACAAGTTCGGAGCTCGTGACTTGCTCGAACGCCTTCAAAAGCAATTATCTGGGCGCAAAACAGAAATATGTGAGTGGACAGAAATAAAGTTTCTCTTTAAATCAACATAGTAACCCCACCATGTAAAAATAATGCTCTAGCATGCAGTTTCACAATTCAGAAACCAAAACTCAAACACAAAAATCCCAAAGTCCAAAACATCTCCACATCTCAAGCCCACAACTCATTTCCCAAAATATATGCAACTCTCCACAACCCGTAAATACCCATATATATAAATATATATATATATATAGCTAGGACTCTAATATAAAATATACTCCTCTCCATACTAATGTACCGGGGAGACAATCCAACTGGGGGATTGTTAGCTGGTACGCAGGATTTCGAACACTAACCCGCGTCCGAGGGATGAGTAGTCCAACCGGGGGACGGAACTCCATAGCTCACACGCCGGCACGCCAACGACACGTGTAGCTCACAAATCTCATATCAAGTCCTACACGCGCAGACAGTATCATCACCCCACCGGCACGCCAACGACGTGTGTGATGATACTCAAGCAATATACATACTCTCCCCATACGCCGGCACGCCAACGACACGTATGGAAAGTGTCTCACACACCGGCATCGCCAACGCCATGTGTGAGACCCGTAATCTCATGGCCTTCCCACCCCACCGGCACTGCCAACGACGTGTGTGGGAAGCCTAGTAACTAGGGAATGGTACTCACCTACCATACTCATACATCTCACAACCATCCATCAAACTCCTATCTTTCCACAATCTCACCACAACAACCTCTCATACTCTATACATAGACAATATAGATAACCATCCCAAAATCCATATCAACATAATCATCGTACTCAAATATATATGTCTATACTCAAAATATATAGCCAAGATATATAAACATATTCAAATCCATCAACCACAGGCTTATTAAATCAAAGTCACCATCATTTAAAGTATATGCACAAAACTTTCATAATTAAAAACCATGCATATGCTTAAAACAAAGTCCACTCACAAGTAATCCCAAGCTGCCCGCCCCGTAAGGGTCCCGCTGCTGCGAGTGATCAACCGAAGTACCTATTCCAAGATACAAATCCTTGATTAACATCACGTACTTCCAAAACGGAAATTCACGAAAGGAAAACTTAAATCCCCAAGTTCCCGGTGCGCTCACGCCCAAAGGAACATCCTAAGGTCCGGTTACAAATTGAATTCGCTTCCCAATCGCACGGTGATCGCGATTTCCTAAACTTCACATTAATGAATCGGAACATCCGGGGCTCTAATTCACGATCCGCGAATTCCTACATGTTTCTAAGTGTACCTAGCTCAACATACTTCAATTTGGAAACGATCCAACGGTCAAAACTTATCGAACCCGGATAACGCACAATATGCGAAATCCGTTCGATAGTCAAACGATATCCAAATTGAGATCCGCGAAATCCTACGCACTCGTGACAACCTAAGGATCTCATCAGGACGAAAAACAACTTCACCCACCTTGCCCACGCGCCGCCACACGCCGGCAGCGCGGTGTGTAGAGAGATTTCCGGCGACGGAAAATCTCCAAACCAACGCTCACCCTTCCAATCCTAGATACTACTCGTAGAATGGAGCAACTTTTTCAACTACGGCAACGTCCAATTCGGACGGCAAGTGGTCGGAATTTCAAATTGAAATCCGGCCAAAACCTAGGTTTCCAATTCGAGAATTTAACCTGCAAATCTATCAAAACCTATCCCACAGCCAGCTAGAACACATAAAATGGATGAGAAACCTCACCTTACCCGTCGGAAATGGTGGTGGAGGAGAGAGATCGAGCGGCTGGAAGTTCCATCGCCCGCCACGTTCTGCAATTTCCCGAGTCCCGAAGGTTTCGGTGGTCGGGCCGAGGAAGAGAGAGGGAGAGGTCATGGTTCAAACGGACCGGTCTCGTCTTGGACGGGTGGTCGGAGGTGGCGCGTGTGGTGGTTTCCGATCGGTGAACAGGACGGGAAGGAGGAAAAAATCGCAAGGAGAAGAAGAAGACGCGGAGGAAGAGAGAGAAAGTGAGGGGTAAATGTGAAAATCTGATTTTACCCCAAACTTACTTCGAAATAATTACTGTTACTGCCACCGAACAAGTTTTGATCGCCAAAGCTTCGTTAAACCTCCGATTCGGGCCTACCGCCTGTCTACAGTTTCGTCTCAGTACCACCTACGCAGCCACACCACTCACGGTCCCAAAATCTTCCCGGATAAGAAAGTGACCAAAATCACCCTTAACCCAGGAGTAATTTAATATTTTCCCTTAATTAAATTAAATAGGAAAATAAACGGAGTCGGGGTGTTACATTCTACCCTCCTTATAGAAATTTCGTCCCCGAAATTCACATACCAGTCAATGGAAGAGATAAGGATACTTGGCCCGCATCTGCTCTTCGGGTTCCCAATTAGCTTCTTCAACAGTTTGGCTTCTCCACAAGACTTTCACTACCGGGATGGATCTAGAACGCAACTTCTGTTCTTTCCTATCCAAGATCTGTACTGGTTGTTCCTCATACGACAAATCTTCTTCCAACTCCACAGGTTGGTATTCTAATACATGGGAAGGATCTGGCATGTATTTTGAGCATAGATACATGGAATACATCATGAACTCGAGACAGTTCTGGAGGTAAGGCTAGTCTGTAAGCAACAGGTCCAATTCGCTCCGTGATCTCATAGGGTCCAATGTAACGAGGGCTTAACTTCCCACGTTTCCCAAATCTCATCACACCCTTCCAAGGAGATAACTTTAGAAAGACCCAATCCCCAATTGCAAACTCAAGATCCTTGGACCTGTTATCTGCATAACTCTTCTGTCGGTCTTGTGCAGTTTTCAACTTCTCTTTTATCATCTTCACCTTCTCATTTGTTACTCGAATACTATCCACTTTTTCCAGTTTCTTGTCACCCACTTCATTCCAACAAATAGGAGTCCTGCACTGCCTCCCATACAACGCCTCATAAGGAGCCATCCCAATACTCGAATGATAGCTGTTATTGTAAGCGAACTCCACCAAGGCAAGGTGAACATCCCATGCATCTCTAAACTGTAACACACAGGACCTCAACATGTCCTCCAGAGTCTGGATAGTCCTTTCCGATTGTCCATCGGTTTGTGGGTGAAAAGCAGTACTGAATTGCAATCTAGTACCCATAGCTTCTTGCAAACACCTCCAAAATCGAGAAGTGAATCTAGGATCCCTGTCCGATACAATGGACACAGGTGCTCCATGCAATCTGACAATCTCATCCACAAAAATTTTTGCCAACCTTGTCAAAGGATAGGTCTCCTTAATGGGTAGGAAATGAGCAGACTTGGTAAGTCTATCCACTATCACCCAAATTCCATCATGACCCTTCGAAGTACGTGGAAGCTTAAAAACAAAATCCATGGTAATACGCTCCCACTTCCATTCAGGAATCTAAAGTGGTTGCATGAGTCCCGATGGCTTCTGTCGCTCTGCCTTCACTTGTTGACATATCAAACATCTGCTCACATATTTAGCAATGTCTCCCTTCATATGCGGCCATGAATAATATGCCCGTAGCGTCCGGTACATCTTCGTGCTACCCGGATGCATGGTGTAAGTAGAGCAATGAGCTTCCTCCAAGATTTCTCTTTTCAACTCAACATTCTTACAGGTACACATAGACAAGCTCCTTTTACCAAGGCTCCGTCTCCCTTATAGCATAATCCTTCCGCGTTCCATTCTCTACTTCTCCTTATCCTCAGAGTACAGGATATTCCAACTGGCCTGCAATTACTCGTTCCACCATAATGGGTCTCACATGCAAGCTAGCAAGGATTCCACCTTGTTGAGTCATCTCCATTTCTACTCCCTCTTTCCGTAGTTCCACCAACAACGGAAGATAGGCCGCCTTAACATGTGCTAAGTTCGCAGGAGCCTTCCTACTCAATGCGTCCGCAACCACATTAGCTCGGCCTGGGTGGTACTCAATCGTACAATCATAATCCTTGATCAATTCCAACCAGCGCCGTTGTCTCATATTCAGTTCCTTCTAAGTAAAGAAATACTTGAGGCTCTTATGATCCGTGAAAATCTGACAGGTCTCACCATACAAGTAATGTCGCCAAATCTTCAGAGCAAACACTACTGCGGCAAGTTCCAAGTCATAGACTGGATAATTTCGCTCATGCTTTTTGAGTTGCCTCGAGGCATAAGCAATCACCCGGTCATGTTGCATCAAAACACATCCCAATCCCTGTAAAGATGCATCACTGTAGATCACAAAGCCCCGTGTTATCAGGAAGAGCCAAAACAGGTGCGGTGGTCAACCGCTTCTTCAACTCCTGAAAACTCTGTTCGCACTCTTCCGTCCACTCAAATGCAACATCCTTCCTTGTCAACCGCGAGAGAGGTGTTGCTATCGAAGAAAACCCTTCCACAAATCGACGATAGTAACTCTGCTAACTTGAAAACTTGATTACACTTGTGGGCTGTACCCAATTCACAATAGCCTCAATCTTCTGTGGGTCCACATAAATCCCTTCCGTTGAGATTACATGTCCAAGGAACACCACTCTATCCAGCCAAAACTGACACTTGCTAAATTTGGCATAGAGTTGCTTCCTTCTTAAAGTCCTCAATACCAACCTCAGGTGCTTCTTATGCCCTTCCAAAGTCTTAGAATAAACCAAGATATCATCTATGAACACAATCACAAAGTGATCCAAATAAGGTCGAAACACTCTGTTCATGAGATCCATAAATGCTGCTGGAGCATTCGTCAACCCGAACGGCATCACCAGAATTCATAATGACCATACCGCGTTCTGAATGCGGTCTTGGGGACATCCTCTTCTCTAATCCTCAACTGATGGTATCCTGACCTCAGATCAATCTTAGAGAAATACTTGGCATCCTTCAACTGATCAAACAAATCATCAATCCGCGGCAAAGGATACCGGTTACGTACTGTCACCTTATTCAACTGCCGGTAATCAATACATAACCTCATGGTCCCATCCTTCTTTCTCACAAACAATACCGGTGCACCCCATGGGGAAACACTAGGTCGGATGAAACCCATATCCACTAATTCCTGCAACTGAATCTTCAACTCCGGAATTCAGCTGGTGCCATCCTATAAGGAGTTAGATAGATAGGATTGGTGCCTGGAAGAAGTTCAATAGTGAACTCAATTTCCCTTTCAGGAGGTAACCCCGGAAGATCATCTGGAAAGACATCAGGAAACTCACTAACCACGGGAATATCTTCCAGATTCAAAGTGATCTCTCGGGTGTCGATGATATGAGCTAGAAATCCTTCACATCCTTTCTCGAGTAATCTCTTAGCTGTAATAGCAGAGATAAGGCAAGTAGGGAGAATTCTACGTTCCCCCCGAAAAATCACTTTAGGCTGTCCTGGACTCCGGAATGTCACTTCCTTCCGGTAACAATCCACGGACGCATGATGCTTCTCTAGCCAATCCATCCCCAAGATGATATCCAAATCCACTAATTCTAAAGGGATCAAATTGGCTTCCAACCATGCATCTTCTACTTGAACATAGCATTCTCTAAATACCCGGTCTGCAAACATGACTTCCCCCGTGGGTAGAGAAATACTAAAACTTCCTGTCATGGGTGTCGGCCTCACACTGACATAGGGTACGAAATTGTGTGCTACGAAAGAATGTGTGGCCCCCGGGTCAATTAAAACACGAGCAAGATAGCCGAAAATAGGGATCATACCAGTAATCACGTCCGGAGTGGCCTGTGCCTCCTGCTGGGTCATAGAGAACACCATAGCCTGAGTGGTAGAACGCGCCAGGTGACCCTTGAATTTCGCCACTTCTTCCCGAGAAGATGGCGGTGCCACCTCTGGAAGATCCCGGCTGCGGAGGAAGTAGCACCACCACGACTACGATCGACCTATAGTACCGCCCGCTGGGCTCCGGTCCCTGACCGGTACATCAGGGAAAATCGTGGGCAAATCCTATTGGTATGCCCTAAGCCCACAAAATAGCATCTTGGGCGCCGCTCAGCTTGGTTTACCCCTTGAATGGAATTAGGGCAATCCTTTGCAAAATGCCCCACCGCCCGCAATCGTAACATGTCAAGCCTGCCGGAGGAGTCCTAGTTGTGCTAGATGCAGGCTTGCTCAAAATCGAGTCCATGCCTTTGGGCGACAACCGGATCTCCACTACTAGAACTGGATCCTCGTCCACCCGACCATCCACCACTAGCAGAGCTGGAACTAGATCCTCCTCTCTTGGATGGACCCGACTTGGGCCACCCAATCCCTGCGCATCTCTCCGGCGTCTTCCTGCACCCAAGGCACATGTCCTAGATACTGTCAGCAGCTTGAGCTAAAGCTCTCATGTTGGGATACGTGCTAGCAGTAACCACGGACTGAATCTCCCACCATAGACCGCCTTCAAAACGTCTGCACCGGTCCTCTTGGTAGCCACTAATTCCGGTGCAAACCTCGGATAGTTCATTAAACTTGTGCACATATTCGCCACGACATTGATCCTTGCTTCAGATACAAAAATTCTGTCTTTTTGGCATAGCGATAAGAAGGTGGATAGAACTGATCGTAAAAGATTCTTTGAATTCCTCCTGTAATAGCAAAGGTGGATTCCCATAGCCCCTTTTGCAGCTTTCCACCGGTGATAAGCATTCCCTTTTAGCAGAAAGGTAGCCAAACGGACTCTATCTTCATCGGGGCACTCCAGTACCTTAAAGATCCGCTCCACATCAGTAATCCAAAGCACTCAGCCTCTGCCGGATCTGGGCCACCCATGAACTCTTTGGCTCCGAGCTCTTTCACCCTTTTAATTTCCGAACTTTCAGTACTCGCCTCCCCCGCAAAGCAGTAGTCATGGTGCGGGTGAATTGACTCAGCACATGGCGCAAGTCCAGGGCATTCTCTCCGGCAGGTGGAGATGGTGGAGGAGATGGAACTGGAGGTGAAGGAGGTGGTGACGGAGATGGTGGTGGAGGATTTGGGCCCCATCTTTGACCACGACCTCGTGTTCTTGGTCGGCGCGTTGCCATGGTTCTACACAAAGAAACCATCGAATCATTAGATCAACAATGCAGCAAAAGTGCAAGTGTCGAAGGAAAATGAACCTAATGCTCTGATACCAAGGACAGGACCCGCCCGAATTTCGAAACCGGGCGGACCCATTTGATGTCGACATCACACCGATGCCGGGCCCACTTACTAAAACCCAAGACATTCTACCAAAATTTTGGCAGAGTCTCCCCTGTAAAATGCCCAAACCAACATTAAACAACCTGCAATAATTTACATCAAAGAAAATCCCAACTGCCAGCATGCTTTTAACATACTACAATCCAACACAAAATGGCCTCCGGCCTCAAGTAATAGCCTAACATGGGCGATAACAGAGCGTCTACAGAATTTGTTTACAACAAACAGAGGAGTAGAAAGAATTTATCAGACCCTAACAACTGCGACAAGTTCGGAGCTCGTGACTTGCTCGAAACGCCTTCAAAAGCAATTACTGTCTGCGCAAAACAGAAATATGTGAGTGGACAGAAATAAAGTTTCTCTTTAAATCAACATAGTAACCCCACCATGTAAAAATAATGCTCTAGCATGCAGTTTCACAATTCAGAAACCAAAACTCAAACACAAAAATCCCAAAGTCCAAAACATCTCCACATCTCAAGCCCACAACTCATTTCCCAAAATATATGCAACTCTCCACAACCCGTAAATACCCATATATATAAATATATATATATATAGCTAGGACTCTAATATAAAATATACTCCTCTCCATACTAATGTACCGGGGAGACAATCCAACCGGGGGATTGTTAGCTGTACGCAGGATTTCCGAACACTAACCCGGCGTCCGGGATGAGTAGTCAGCAACCGGGGGACGGAACTCCATAGCTCACACGCCGGCACGCCAACGACACGTGTAGCTCACAAATCTCATATCAAGTCCTACGCGCGCAGACAGTATCATCACCCCACCGGCACTGCCAACGACGTGTGTGATGATACTCAAGCAATATACATACTCTCCCCATACGCCGGCACGCCAACGACACGTATGGAAAGTGTCTCACACACCGCACGCCAACGCCATGTGTGAGACCCGTAATCTCATGGCCTTCCCACCCCACCGGCACTGCCAACGACGTGTGTGGGAAGCCTAGTAACTAGGGAATGGTACTCACCTACCATACTCATACATCTCACAACCATCCATCAAACTCCTATCTTTCCACAATCTCACCACAACAACCTCTCATACTCTATACATAGACAATATAGATAACCATCCCAAAATCCATATCAACATAATCATCGTACTCAAATATATATGTCTATACTCAAAATATATAGCCAAGATATATAAACATATTCAAATCCATCAACCACAGGCTTATTAAATCAAAGTCACCATCATTTAAAGTATATGCACAAAACTTTCATAATTAAAAACCATGCATATGCTTAAAACAAAGTCCACTCACAAGTAATCCCAAGCTGCCCGGCCCCGTAAAGTCCCGCCTTCGAGTGATCAACAAGTACCTATTCCAAGATACAAATCCTTGATTAACATCACGTACTTCCAAAACGGAAATTCACGAAAGGAAAAACTTAAATCCCCAAGTTCCCGGTGCGCTCACGTCCAAAGGAACATCCTAAGGTCCGGTTACAAATTGGAATTCGCTTCCCAATCGCACGGTGATCGCGATTTCCCTAAACTTCACATTAATGAATCGGAACATCCGGGGCTCTAATTCACGATCCGCGAATTCCTACAGGTTTCTAAGTGTACCTAGCTCAACATACTTCAATTTGGAAACGATCCAACGGTCAAAACTTATCGAACCCGGATAACGCACAATATGCGAAATCCGTTCGATAGTCAAACGATATCCAAATTGAGATCCGCGAAATCCTACGCACTCGTGACAACCTAAGGATCTCATCAGGACGAAAAACAACTTCACCCACCTTGCCCACGCGCCGCCACACGCGCCGGCAGCGCGCGGGTGTGTAGAGAGATTTCCGGCGACGGAAAATCTCCAAACCAACGTTCACCCTTCCAATCCTAGATACTACTCGAAGAATGGAGCAACTTTTTCAACTACGGCAACGTCCAATTCGGACGGCAAGTGGCCGGAATTTCAAATTGAAATCCGGCCAAAACCTAGGTTTCCAATTCGAGAATTTAACCTGCAAATCTATCAAAACCTATCCCACAGCCAGCTAGAACACATAAAATGGATGAGAAACCTCACCTTACCCGTCGGAAATGGTGGCTGGAGGAGAGAGATCGAGCGGCTGGAAGTTCAATGGTCGATTCGCCACGTTCGCAATTTCCGCGAGTCCCGAAGGTTTCAGGTGTCTGGCGGGGAAGAGAGAGGGAGAGGCTGCGGTTCAACGGGACCGGTCTCGTCGAGACGGGTGGTCGAGGTGGCGTGTGGTGGTTTCCGATCGGTGAACAGTGACGGAAGGAGGAAAAATTCAAGGAGAAGAAGAAGACGCGGGAGGAGAGAGAGAAAGTGAGGGGTAAATGTGAAAATCTGATTTTACCCCAAACTTACTTCGAAATAATTACGGTTCTGCCACCGAACAAGTTTTGATCGCCAAAGCTTCGTTAAACCTCCGATTCAGGCCTCCGCTTTGTCTACGGTTCGTCTCAGATTACCACCTACGCAGCCACACCACTCACGGTCCCAAAATCTTCCCGGATAAGAAAGTGACCAAAATCACCCTTAACCCAGGAGTAATTTAATATTTTCCCTTAATTAAATTAAATAGGAAAATAAACGGAGTCGGGGTGTTACAGAAAATCTGAAAATTTGACAAGCGAATTCACTTAAGTAGACTTTTTTTAGCGTGTTTTAAAAGACGACGCTTGTTAATGAGAGATAAGATTTTCAAAGACAGGTGAAAATTTGAAAATTTATCGAGCGCGAATTCACTTAAGCGGCCATTTTTTAGCGTGTTTTAAAAGACGACGCTTTTTAAAAAAAAATTTGTCATCTTTACATATAATATACGACGGTTTTTTTATAAAAAGCGTCATCTTTACATATAATAGACGACGATTTTTATAAAAAGCATCATCTTTACATACAATAGACGACGGTTTTTATAAAAAGCGTCATCTTTAAGTACAATAGACGACGGTTTTTATAAAAAGCGTCATCTTTACGTACAATAGACGACGGTTTTTATAAAAAGCGTCATCTTTACATACAATAGACGTTTTTTTCCACTACACTCCTTGACCCTATATGAATACAATGACTGAATTTGATCTTCAATTTAAAATATTTACACTAGTAGATACCACAAAATTTTATGTTATATTTAACGAAAGTATAAATAAACTCTTAATTGTTAGTGAATATTTTTTTTTATGGCATACGCATTTTAAGAAACTAGTTTCAACGATCCAACTGTCAAACTTGTTTGTTTATACTTCGAGATCATCTACACCAAAAATCAAAAAAAATAAACATTCAGAGATAAAGTAACGGGACAAAAAATTTCGATGGTTATAAATGAAAAATCATGATTTAACGGTTATTTTAACTCCGATTTTGATGATTTTTTACCGCCACACTCCTTGACCCAATTTGAATACAATGATTGATTTGATCTTCAATTTAAAATATTTACACTAGTGGATACCACAAAATCTTATGTCATATTTAACGAAAATATAAATAAACTCTTAATTGTTAGTGAATATATTGTTTTGATGGCATACGCATTCTAAGAAACTAGTTTCAATGATCCAACCGTCAAACGTGTTTGTTTATACTTCGAGATCATATACGCCAAAAATCGAAAAAATAAACATTCAGAGATCAAGTAACGAGACAAAAAATTTCGAAGGTTATAAATGAAAAATCATGATTTAACGGTTATTTTAACTCCGATTTTGATGATTTTTTACCGCTACACTCCTTGACCCAATATGAATACAATGATTGAATTTGATCTTCAATTTAAAATATTTACACTAGTGGATACCACAAAATCTTATGTCATATTTAATGAAAGTATAAATAAACTCTTCATTGTTAGTGAATATATTGTTTTGATGGCATACGCATTCTAAGAAACTAGTTTCAATGATCCAACCGTCAAACGTGTTTGTTTATACTTCGAGATCATATACGCCAAAAATCGGAAAAAATAAACATTCAGAGATCAAGTAACGGACAAAAAATTTGACGGTTATAAATGAAAAATCATGATTTAACGGTTATTTTAACTCCGATTTTGATGATTTTTTACCGCTACACTCCTTGACCCTATATGAATACAATGACTGAATTTGATCTTCAATTTAAAATATTTACACTAGTGGATACCACAAAATCTTATGTTATATTTAACGAAAGTATAAATAAACTCTTAATTGTTAGTGAATATATTGTTTTGATGGCATACGCATTCTAAGAAACTAGTTTCAACGATCCAACCGTCAAACTTGTTTGTTTATACTTCGAGATCACCTACACCAAAAATCGAAAAAATAAACATTCAGAGATAAAGTAACGGGACAAAAAATTTTGACGGTTATAAATGAACAATCATGATTTAACGGTTATTATAACAAACCATCATCTTTACATATAATAGACGACCATTTTTTATAAAAAGCGTCATCTTTATATATAATAGACGACCCTTTTTATAAAAAAATCGTCATCTTTACATATAATAGACGACGGTTTTTATAAAAGCGTCATCTTTAAATATAATAGACGACGGTTTTTTTATAAAAAGCGTCATCTTTACATATAATAGACGACAGTTTTTTATAAGAAGCGTCATCTTTACATATAATAGACAACTGTTTTTTCGGTTTTTATAAAAAGCGTCATCTTTACATATAATAGACGACGGTTTTATAAAATCGTCATCTTTACACATAATAGATACGGTTTTTAAAAAATCGTCATCTTTACACATAATAGACGACGGTTTTTATAAAAATCGTCATCTTTACATATAATAGACGACGGTTTTTAATAAAAATCGTCATCTTTACATATAATAGACGACGGTTTTATAAAATCGTCATCTTTACATATAATAGACGACCGTTTTTATAAAAATCATCATCTTTACACATAATAGACGACGGTTTTTATAAAAATCGTCATCTTTACATATAATAGACGACGTTTTTATTAAAAAGCGTCATCTTTACATATAGTATGACGTATGATAACAAAATCAAAGAAATAAATTGATAAAAAAAATTCGTATTAAGACGACGGTTTAAATATGAGGTATGACGTATAAAGGGAATAAATACGACGTTAAATTTTATAATACGTCGTTAAATGAAAAACAAACGTGGTGAGATTTAAAGATACCGTCGTAGAACTATACAAGAAAGACATCAATATATTTTTATTTTCCGTCGTTGTACATTAATTTAATACGGCGATTTTTGTATTTTACCGCCGTAGATTTATTTGTAATTATATGGCGCCTTATACGAAAACTTGGTCGTGTTATTTTCTGCGTAAAAACGGCGGCTTTTTTTGAAATCGTCGTCTTTACTTTCTACGTCGGTCGATTCATAACTTCTGCCGTTCTTTATTTGCTTTGATTTTACACTGCGGAAATCCTGTTTCAAATAGACGTCGGTTTTTTAATTAGGTACGTCGTTGTTTATGAACAACCATTTGAATCTCCATTTTTTAGGTGTCTAAGGTGTTATTACACGGCGGTTTTATAGAACCGTCGTCTTTTAAAAAACGACAACGGTTTTCACTTAGACCGTCGTTTTTTTATGGTCGTCTTTGTCACTTTTTGTAGTAGTGTGTTCTGTTATAAATTTTCTCTACTCTTCATAGGCACATGTGTCTCGGCGTTAGATCTCTACATGCGTTTTGGTGTCGAATCTCTACCACCATTCTTTTTGTGGTTTCTTCATATTTGGGTTTGTTATGTAGTTTTCACCTTTCCTTGTGTGAAAGTTTTTCACCTCTTCTTTGTGAGAGCTTTTCACCTCCCTTATGTGAGAGTTTTATTTATATTATTATGGCTTGGGTTTTTCAAGCTTTATCTCTTTTTGGTTGGTCTGAGTTTTAACTCTTAGTTGGGATGTCTATGCCAGAGTTTCTTCGATCCTGCCTGATTGTTAGTGGAGGAATCCTAGATTGTCTTAATTTTAATGTTAGATCACTTCATTATTATAATAGCTCTTTGTGACTAGTGGATTTTTTGGCTATATTACAATTCCATAATTTCTTTACCCAAAAAAAAAAAAAACCAAACAAAAGCCCTATTTTCAGGCTCATTGTGGGTGTGGGAGAGCCCCATTGGGTTTCTAAATTATAAAGCCACCATTGTATGTGTACTTGGCATGAATTGAATTTGACTCTGCCTAAAAAAGCTGTATGAAAGTAGTATTAACAAATTTTATAACTTTTGAAGGGACATACGACCACAGATGAGCTTTATCAAGGTCAGGTATTTCAATTGACTTCCATGAGTCGTAGTGAAAATTCGATATTCGCTTTAGATGGTACCTGATTCTACGTCCACCCAAGATTTTTATGCAGACACCAAGGCTGCTAATTTTTAGTTTGAATTATGAAACCTCAGAGAGTTTTGTGAAAACACCAAAACCTCAAGAGTGTTAATATAAATAACTCTTAGCTTATTGGTGAGGCAACCTGAATGAAGTAATGCCAGAAATAGATAATAAAGAAGCACATTCCATAATTGATCTCTTTTTTCCTTAAAACTAATGTGCCAGAAATAAGTTGGAGTGAAAAGGGTGATCCAGTAGCCAAACCTGTTGCTTCAACAACTAATTTCCT
The DNA here is from genome assembly GCF_029339155.1 of Prunus mume. NCBI lineage: Eukaryota > Viridiplantae > Streptophyta > Magnoliopsida > Rosales > Rosaceae > Prunus > Prunus mume. Next base: position 44,993,353 of record NC_142699.1, read on the forward strand.
GCTGAATGTTTTTATGCTTACCCGTTAATTAATCAGTCAGAGATAAGCTAAGGTCAAATTTCTTTATTATTATTTTGTGTACAATATTAATTATAGAATTAATCTATTCCGCAAGTGGATGACCTTTCATACTTGATTAGAGTGAGAAATGGCTTTGCCAAAATACACATGATGCTTCGATTTTTAGCTATACAAATCTTGCGAATAGAGCAAAAAAGCATGGTATTAATATGATTAAGGAGCTCCTCATGAGGCAGGTATGGGATTTAACTATAATCGGGTTCATTAATATCAACCAACTTCTAGTCTAGTAGTATATTTTATTCTCAATGTTGAAAGAGGTTCTAAGTTTGAATCTCTTACTTTAAAAAAGAAATGTCTAAAGACCACGGATATTCATGCCGCCCAATGTTGATGTGACAAGTGAACATTAATTACCTATATATATGTACATGGCTCAAGGGCGGTGCTGTGCACAGGGTAGGCTGGGTGCCTGCCCAACTCAAAATTTTCAAAAAAGAAAAGTGTACATGTGTTATAAGTCCCTCCCAAATTAAAAATTAAAAGCAAACCTTACACATATGTTTCCCATCCATGTGGTCTCATATCTTCTCTCCTTCTCTTTTGGTTTTTAGACTTCTTGTTATTCCTGCTACCTGACAGTAGAAAGTTTCTCCCTCTTTTTCTTTTTTTGGGTCAAATTCTCCCTCCATTGCCTACATCTTCTATTATCTTGGGTGGGCAACTTGGCAACAAAATTTTCTTCTCTTCTTTTGTCAACAACAAGTATTATTCTCATTCTCTCTTTTGCTATATATATTTAATTATAGTTTTAATTTAAAATTGAGTATTCTAGGGTTTAATTAGGGATGAATTATAATTTTGGAATTTTTTTGAAATTAATTAGGGCTTTGATTAATGATGAATTATTCTAGGGCTTTGATTTGGAATTTTGTTAAAATTGAGTATTTTAGGATTTAATTATGGGTGAATTATAATTTTTGGTTTGGTATTGTTGAGATGCAATTATGAGAATTTGTTTGATTTTTTGTTGGTATGTTTGATTAAAATTATTTCTACATATTATTCATAGACTATCTTTTATTATGTAGGATCACAATCGAAATCCCAAGAGAATAAAGAATTTGTTGTCTTTAAAAAAAAATAAAAATAAAAATAAAAAATGATGGGTCATCATCTAGTACATTGCCTTTAGCATTTCTTTATCTACTCCATTATGTCATGAGCAAAATCTTCTTGAGTCTCTCATTGTCGAGCCTCTAGTTGAAGGAGTTGAAACTCAAAGAGTGGATGATGATCATGATTTTAATATCAATTATCTTGAGCGTGATCCAGGATTGCATCATCTAATATGCAAATATCTGGTGAATAGTGTTTTGTATTGCATTGCATTTACTTTTGGTTTTAGTTTTAGCTTTTGTATTTGTGAACTTTTATTTATGAATAGAGATGCATTTGAGAGTAAGGCTCATTATGTCCCTCTTGACTAGGTGCATCTTTTTACGTTTATTAATTAAATTCACTAATATCGTCGAATTTAGTACGTAAGTTTTGCCCAACCAGCTTTTGAGTCCTGGAACTGCCACGACTTACTACTATGGTTCATTTTTACTAGCCCATGAATGTTGTAATCCTTTTCTAGAATGAGATATTTAGAAATTTAGGAATTCAGAAATTTTCAATTTAGCGTTTTATAATGATGTGAACTGATCAAGAAACAAATATGTAACAGTGCAGTAGTTGTCATTATAATTTGTTATAAAACTAAAACTTGACAATGAGAAAATTAAAAAAAATTAAAAATTGACCTCTCTAGGAAAAATCTCATACCCATTTCTAAATTCCAAGTGCTTTATATGGAATCAAAAATTGATGGAAAATTAGAACGCATTCAAGAGTTGGAGATCGGCAGAGACTAAAAAATAAATTGGATGACCAAAATAAAACTTGGACAGAAGATGAGGGACTATTGCAGTTAAAAACCCAAAAAACATAATGGCTTGAAGGGCAACATGACATCATATACCCTAGGAGAGAAAATAAGCAATAAAATTAGAACTTTCTCATAATCATGTGTTGCATATGGTTTGGTAAATGGACGGCCAAAAGTCTTAACATGCTTTTGAGACCGATAAATTAGCTTCAAGTTGCCAAGCTTACTAACACGAGGAATTCAAACAGTGGACCAACGTATTAGAAAACCTATTAATTTGTAAACTTATATGCCAAAAATGAGAAAACTACTAGTAGTCGGCTATCGGAGATTTGGCTTTTTGCTAAGTCAACAACTACATAGCTAAGCTATCTTAGGCATGCACAATATTGTACTCATATAATCTTAACAAAGCTTTTCGACATCCGATGAAATGGCTGGCTTCAAGTTCTTAACTTTTCCAGCTCATGAAAATGAAAAGAAAAAAGCAACCTATTTGAGGCAAACCCTAAACTCTAAAGTATCTATAATGGGCTTCCTAAACCACCTATTTAGACAAAATTTAAGAAAAAATTGAAGAAACACAACTCCAACCATGCTCAAAGAGTACTAAGTATAGTCGGTCCTAAGATTTGTTTGGTTATGAGACAAAAACAAAAACAGAGACTCTTCATACGTATTTATATGCTGCATTAATTAATTTCTTCTCTTTTACGATGTGATATACGATCGACTTAATTATTAAATAATTGAGTTAAGATTAACTAGTATTTGACACAAATATGAAATGTTAAGTACGATCCAAACATGACACAACAAAACTCAAATGCGATCACTTTTCTCTTATTATATTTTGTGGATTTTACAAGTATCATAATCATATGGCAAACTAGATGATTTAACTGTTTAGAAGTGATGTTAAAAGCGCTTTTACATCATCCAAACCATTTTTCAAAGCTTTTGGGAACAATGCTACGTATTGACCGAGAGTAAAAGTGCTTCCTATACAAACACGCTTCTAAAACAGAAATTCCGGTTGTACTGTACACACACAAGTTGGTTTGATTCTGTAAGACAGGCACATCCGGCCCGGTGGTTATCTACTCACTAAAAAACCAATCACTCTCAACTACAAATTTGTTAAGTTCTATTTATTAAACCAAAATTAACCATTCATACATACATTAAATGTTAATTTATACGTACTTATCGATTACGGGCACTAATCCCACCATATCTATGAACCTTGGATATCTAAAAACTACGGGATCCCAAAATTTGTCATTGTAAGACTAAATTTCAAACCCTAAAACCAAGGCTGAGCTCACATGCATTGGTACATGTTCCTTGCTAACTACGATATATATATGGTTATGGTATGGGTTAAGATAACGTAAGAAGGTTATTGATGATGGTGATACAACCCTTGGTGCATGTGAACAGCTTATTTCCCCCACACTTCCGTCACACGGTGCCGTAATAGTAGCGTTAAGTCACCAAACTTTTCATAATCGTTATCACATTTTGAGTGTTGAATTAGGTTCCAATGTATTATAGGAGTTCAAACATAAGACTACTGGTCGACAAGTTATGTCTCTTTTTCATTTGGTTAGACTTCGTTGATGTGTGTTGATCGAACTTTAAATAATGACAAATACAATAAATATTATACACACATTTATCCAGCATGGCATTGTCGGGCACTCCATGTGTGCAAACCCTAAATATTTCATGTATATAAACCCCCAAGGGTTTCATTGAACTTTACCACATTCAAGCCTAATTAGGGTTTTTTTTTTTGGGAGAGGGAAAATGATGATGAGAAGCCAAATATCATTTGTGTTTCTTGTTCTCCCATGTTTGGGTCTAGTTGCTCTGAGCTTGTGTCTAGGGTTTGTGAGTGCTGCTTCTTCGTTGCCACAACCTAACAAGTTGACTTGGCATTATTACAAAATCCATAATACTTGTGATGAAGCAGAGATTTATGTAAGGCACCAAGTGCAGTTGCTTTGGAACAAGGATAAAACCATCACCCCCAAGCTCCTCAGGTTGCTCTACTCCGATTGCTTCGTCACGGTATGTGCTTCTAATCATTTCTACTCAGCTTGCTCCTCCTCATTGTTTCTCAGATCAATTAAATTTGTGCATGTATCTTTGTTTTTGTGGCCAAATTGAAGCAATGAAAACTTTTCCCTTCAGCTCATGTATGAATTAATTAGCTATTTAAAACGATATTAATTCACACAAAAAAAACAAAGTGAAAAATTCCCTCCGGCTATATGTTATTCTTTTTTTGGGGTCAGAAATTAGCTTCGTCTTAGCTGTAGTGAAGTAGGACAAACAGTACATTAATATCTGGTTCCCTGCTTACTATAATATATTACCACAATTTTTCCACAAATATATTTAATTCATTGTAGTGGTAAACCACCTTTGTTTTTCCTATATTATATTTTCTCTATCCTTTTTTTTTTTTCTGGGATTATGGAAGCCTCTTAGGAAGATTAAAATACCATTCCCTTACTAATTAATCTGATAATGCTTATAAAATTTATTGAATTTTAAAAATAGTTAAATGTATGTACGAATTAATAGATTTATTTTATACATTGAAAATGCAGGGTTGTGATGCATCCGTGCTCCTTGATGGTCCAAACTCAGAAAAAACTGCACCACAAAATTATGGGCTTGGAGGGTTTGTTTTCATCGACAAGGTCAAAAGTGTTCTTGAACAACGTTGCCCTGGTGTGGTCTCTTGTGCTGATATTCTCAACCTTGCCGCCAGAGATGCCGTTCATTTGGTACCATTCTGACCTCCTATCATTTTTGGTCCTGTAGTTTGTTGATTTTATCATTTTGATCCTTGTAAGTTTTAAATTCAAGTGATTCGAGAACGCGTTATAAATTATGTGACAAATTTTGACATATCTCATTATCAAAATGTAACAAAATTGGAAAATGTTTCAGAATTTGTAACGTGTCTTTAACGTGTCTTTAAATTGCTCATGATTTAAGACTGCAGGAATAAAATTGATAGAAAGGAAACTACATGGGCCATAGCACGGGCAAATCACATAGACTAAAAATGACTTGCTTGTATTTTATTAAAACTAATTTTTTATTGTATTTATTAATCTCAATAGGCAGGCGCACCATCTTATCCTGTTCTTACGGGAAGAAGAGACGGCCTGACATCTAGCAAATCATCCGTGGATCTTCCCTCACCGTCCATCTCATGGCAGGCTGCGCTCACATACTTCAAATCTAGGGGCTTGGATGTATTGGATATGACCACTCTCCTCGGTAAGAAACGGAAATTACGAAAATGACATTGTCACCAGTCCATTTTATACATCCAAGTCCGGCCCACTTTTTTGTTTTATGTTTTTGACTTTTTGAGTGCAAGCACTAGTCTTAACAACAAAGAGATAGAGGTTTCTCACACACTCTACTGCAGCACCATGGGGTTCGAAACTTGAAATCACTAGTCAACAGTCAATGCATTTTTCCATTATGCTAGACAAATTGGTTGATGATTTTTTATATTTTAAATTCTTTATTTATTGCATAAAATTGCTTTGAACACAGACAAGGTGGCATGATCGAACAACTGTTGAAGCGAAACCCTTGCTAAGATTTAATGGCTTGTAATGTGTGTTGTATTTTAACCGGCAATGTCTACTACTCATCATGTCACATGGCATTCCATTATGTTACGAAAGTCCCAACTTAAGTTTTTTCTCGATTTAGCGCGAATAGGGTTGAACCCTCCGCATGGGAATTAGGATTTAGGGTTTAGGGCAGTTTGGTTAACGGTTGCTTAAAAACTTATAGTGAATGATATATGGACTTGAAAATTGAAGGTCCGAAAGCAATTGATTTTGAAGATGCAAAAGCCTGGTTTTTCTGGGTTTCTACCTTTAAAATGCATTTCTGATAGTTTCTCTGTCAGGCGCACATTCGATGGGCAAAACACATTGTCGTTACATTGTAGATCGGCTGTACAATTTCAATAACACGGGAAAGCCAGACCCAAGCATGGAACGTTCATTCATATCCGACATGCGAAAGCTTTGCCCGCCGAGAACAAAGAAGGGGCAGAGTGACCCGCTGGTGTATCTAAACCCGGGATTCGGTGCCAACCACACATTCACAGAATCCTACTACTCTAGAGTCCTATCTCACAAAGCTGTACTTGGAATTGATCAACAGCTACTGTATGGTGATGACACTAAGGAAATTACCAAAGAGTTTGCTGCCGGTTTTGAGGACTTTCGGAAGTCATTTGCTCTATCAATAAACCGGATGGGAGCTTACCAGGTTTTGACAGGAAACCAGGGAGAGATACGAAAAAATTGCCGAATTCCAAATAAGAAGTAGATGGCAAGTAATGCGTGATCATTTAGCTATTACGAAAGGGCCAAAATGGTCATCAGGGTGGCATTGTTTTGTGATGGTTAAGGAGGAATAATTAATAATGACCTAACGAAAAGTACATTTCTGATTCACAAATAAAATTATCAAACAAAGTTTCTTAGGTTGACTCTCAGCATATGATATTTTTGTATAACTGTCAATAAATCTCTCCCTCAAAGTAATCACATTCTCAAGTCCACAAGATATCAGAACTCTCAGCACCAAGTTTGCTCTTCAAAATATGATGTTAATGAAGATTACAAGATTGAGAAATAGTCATGTTCGTCAAACCTGTAACAGGTATCCGCCAAAGCCAAGCAGTCAGACCTCCATGCACGAAAACAGAGAAACTTCTTCCCTCTTTAGAATCTCTCTGCTGGCTTCAAAATGAGGAAGAGAACAATATAAGCTCTGACAAAGACCAGCCAGGAAAAAAAATTTGACTCGGGCAAAGATTAAGTGGAAGTGTACAAAGGAAATAAAGGCATATGCTCTTTTTCACAATCATTTTAGGGAAAAATTGGGTACTGGAAATAATTGGCTTGCTCTAAAGTTATAAAAAAAAAAAAAAATACTGTGAATAAAAAAAAAAAAAAAGAGAGTAAGGGAAACAGTTAATGGTTCTCAAGCCCATAATTTCAAGAACAAATTTGTTCCTGGAAATGCTAGAAAATATTGTCAAAATGGTACCAATTGATGGATACTCCACAGAATCCCTAAATAATAAAAAAAGAAGTCTGATCCCAAATGCTATCTACCATTACAAATATGGTGAATACACGCTATAATATGCAAATAAGATTAACTAAAAGTATGGGCTCTAAAGCTAGTATTTCCAGTTCAAATACTCTTCAAATTGTTAGCACCAACTAAAATCCTGAGGAGCAAAGGTAATTATAATACAGAAGATTCATGAAGTAAAATCTATTGGGAAGCAAGTAGAAAGTTTTCAGATTTTGACACTAGGTCATAAATGAAGTACTTGATAATCCTAATGTCCTCTCCAAACTTATTTTTCCTCCATGTTAAATTTTTATTTAATTACAAAATATCAATCCAAAAAGGTCTCTGAAAGCCTCCTGTTTTTCCACACCCCTATATCATAGGGAAATTGCTCACAGAAATATGCAGGAAAAGGACCATACAAAATAAACCTGCAGATTTGATGTTCAGCACCCAACTGACAATTTTGAGTCATTAAATACACCGATTTTTAGAAACTTAAAATCTAATACATTACCACACTTTCACTACTCAGTTTTTCTTTCTGACAAAGATGACATTCTACACTATTACTCTGTCCAACATTACTTTTCCTCATTTTCCTGTCTCTCTGGTTCTCTTTTCGTCACAGCCTTCCAGAAAAATGTTCTCATATTTTCCTTCACATACTTAATTAAGAAATAAACACAAAGTAAAGGCTTTAAAAAAAAGGTTATTGAGAATCTGATGGAGATGCCAAGTCACACCTACTGCTGGGTAACAAGATCTATAATAGCTTCAACAATCCACACGATATTTGAAAACCGAAGGAAACCCAGATGCTATTCTACACCATCATAGTCTAACAAGGTAGAATTCTAACCGAGAGAGAGAGAGGCTAAAGAAAATACTCAAATTCTTCTGAACCACCAAGTACAAAAGTCTCCCTTTGTAAAAATGATTTCCCCGAGAAAACAAGATAACAAACAAGACAAAAAGAGGCCATTATTCAGATCAATGTAGTCAGCGTCAAATGAAGTGGCTTGAAGTTCATCTCAACATCACCAGATAAATTCAGGCCTTCATTGGTGGCAGCAGGTACTTCATATTGGTACAAATTAAGGGTAGCAATTTGTGTTAGTGGATCGTGTCATCAGTGGTTCGAGTCAAAAAATAGTTAAACCCTAACCTGATCCATGTAATTAATCGTGCAAAATGACTCAACACTAGGGTTACAATCAAGCTGTGTTCGGGTTGCCCCATGTATATTGTGATTAATAAATAAATAAACTTAAAACGAAGGGCCCATTTGGCAACTCTTCATTTTTTGTTTAAGTTTTTTTTGTTTTTTGATTTTTTTTTTTCAATTAGAGATAGAAAGGAGATATATGGTAAAAAGGAAGGGCTGGAGGAAGGATGGTGAGAGGGAGGGGGAAAAATGTGCATTGCTGCATAAAATGAAAACTAAAACAAATATTCATTTTCAAGTCTATGTTTCATTCCTTCATTTATTCCTCACCCTTCCCTCAACTCTTCTTCATCCCTCTTTTCCTTCCTCTATTTCATCTCTATTTCTAACCAAAAACCAAAAACAAAAAGGTTATCAAATGGGCCTTAAGTTTCCTTCATTTCTAAACTAAACTTGTTCTTCATTTCTGAACCAAACATGCCACATACACATCACAAATAAATTAAAAATTTGCTAAACATGTCCCTTTATTTTTGTCAGTGTGGCTATTTTATCCTAATTAAATCTTAACCCGTATTTTGAGAGTATTAACTGATCTTAATATTAAGTTCGCTACTACACATCTTTGAGTTGAACTTAAATCCTGATATGACAAGAAAACTGTCCACAAACAGTCAAAGGTGCAGCATCAAAGAAGAAAGAGCGAAAGATCAGATACTTATAGCTATCTGCAAGTGACCACCAGCCAAGAGTTCAAATCCTAATTCAGACAACAATAATGTTGAAACTAATGATGTAAACAAACTAAAAGAAATTGAGAGAGAGAGAGAGAGAGAGAGAGAGAGAGAGAGAAGTTATCGGTGGAAGGCAAGCTTCGTAAACTTTACGTCTGGAATCTCAATCAATGTGCCCAAAACGAAAATCCAATGACGATACAGAGGCAGTTCAATATAAAATTCCTATAGCTACATAAGCTAATAATTACTATTATAAATCTAAATAACGTATATCAAGATTTCACCCTTCCTAATTATGTTGATACAGATTCACTTTGCATGATTTCCCATCAACCAAATAATATAAATAACACGATCACTTTTTCACATACCACTCCTTAAGAGCTGATATTTGTTCCATTCATATTCAAACCAAACCATGATTTATCATTTGATTGAATGCAAAAATGTACCAAAACTAGAAACAAAAAAGAGAAAGCCCTAATCTAGAAACATTTCCAAGTCAGCTCAGACTGAAACTCATGTGGAGTTCCATACAAATGAAAGAAAAGAAAATCACATGGTGTTTACCTTGCAAAAAATTTGAAGGAGACAACATAAGTGCAAATAACTGGACCAATCTACAAACAGCAATGGCGCTTCAGCTTGAACTTGTGAGTGTAATCAGATCAGAGTGTCATCACCTTGCTATCTGGGAATGAAAAGATCCTAGTCACCATTCCGGGCTGAAGGGCTGTTTTTCTTGATAAGCTGGTTCAAGCAGAAGTTAAGTTTCAAAAAGAGCATCCACAAAGCAATATGCACGGTTTCATGCAACAAAATGGTCGTTTCTGTCCATTTCTGTTAGTGGCCGCCTGTGTTTCAGTTCCATCAGATGACCCAACCAGGCTTTGGCCTGAGTCATGGGCCTTTTTTTGCCCGCCAAGCACCCAATGAGCATAACTGGGAGGACCAATAAGCCAACCTGTCCACCTGCCCATCCGCCCAGCTTTTATAAATCTTTTTAGTTTAATATTTTTTTTTTTAAGTTTCTAAAAGAATCATCTGCTATTTTCTTTCAGTCAATAATATTCAGTATACTCTAAAGTAAACTGTTTTAAAATACTTTGTGTTCATTTATTGTAGAATAACTATAATTAAAGCAAAATCGAACAAGAATTAGATGGTTCTAAGGTCACCCAAAGGCCTGCAGGCAGGGAAGTGGGCCTTGAATTAGAAGGCTCGGCCGTGGCCATCAATGAATAATTTGACAATATAGGGCAGTAACCCAACTGTTTTATCACATTTTGACATAATTAAAAAGCTCAGTAAAAAGCATCATGTCAAAGTTCCAGTCACTATATTTACAAAAGAAGAATCCCTTTCTCTAGGATGCCAAAGGGATTGCATTGTTAGGGTCGCCAAGCAATGTGGTCCAGTGATCCGAACTGTCTAAGTTTTAGGTTCAGATTTAAAAATCATCTCTGCAAAAATAATCAAGTAAACCAGACCATTAAAATAAATACATGATTTTTCATTCAGTTATTATTTTGTAAACTGAATAGGGATTTAACAAATGGACGGCTTAGATTACTGAATCACATTGAGGGTTGGTCCCACAAGCGATTCCCTTTGCTTCTTATCAAAAGGGATCCCTATGTATAAGTTTTCCCTATATATACAGCCACACACATTTGGTTTTAGATTGAAAAAGAGAAACTTCACGAATAGTCTCTGTGTCTAAAAAGGGTACATGCAAGTGACATACAAAGCTCTACTAATATGTGGTGCCATCCCATGCTTTATTTCTTAACTTAAGAGGATGATGTGCAACACCATCGATGGTGAGAGAATTCTCTTCAAAATCTACAAAAAACCACCATAACGAGCTCTCTCACTAATAGTTAGAGGGAAATAATAAATCAAAGAGAATCTAACCTTGTAGAAATATTTCTTCCGAAGCTTGACCGCTGTGCGGATGCATCTTTTGACACTGATTTTCAGCAAATTATCATTGAAAATCTGCAGAACATTAAAATAAGTTCCAAGGAAATTATTTAGGAAAAGTAGAAAAACAATCCAAAAATCATGAAGAGTTACAAATCCAACTCAAATAAATTGGATCAGAAAAACCTCTTAACACCACAAGGGCATCACAAAGATCCCCATATCATTACGACACTCCCCCGATACAAATCTAATATTTAAAATCCGTATCAATTGATATTTTGACAATTTCACCTATCCAGACAACCGGCACTCGTTAAAGTCAAAAAATAGTTATTTTCAACATTATTTAAAAAACTAATGTCTGTTCTTAATTTTTAAAAACTATAGATATGAATACACACACACAGAAGAAAAGAGAAGCTCTACTTTCGTATCGTCCAACACAACAACCAAGGGCCAAAAGAGGCAGATTATTAAATTCTTTATATATATACATAAGCTTCAGTTGAGGGACACCCTTGTAGAGCCCACCATGCATTGTATTTCAACGATCCGAACTGTCTAGTTTTTAGATATTCCCTCAAAGATCATCTCTGCAAAATATCACTTGAATCCGAAACCATTTGACCACTAATTAGATTGTTGTTATTATAGTATTTTCTTCAAGCACTGTGTTAATGGTTTTCAATTTGCAAGGATGATCTATGAATGAAGATTTGAAAAACAAACGGTTTGGATCGTTGGAATTTTTTTTGTAGGGTACCCTAAAGGGTGTCCCTCAAATAAAATTATTTGAGGGATCCTTCAATAGAAGGGGACTATATATATATGTACATATGTAACATAATACATATTATTCTATTGGTATACCCGTATTCTTGTTTTTTTAAAATGTATAGTATCATCTAGCATCGAATCCTGTATCCCCTATCCATTGACGGCAACAGAGAGAATGAGTGATCCTCAAAACTTTTTTTACTCTTTATCCATATGTATGTGGATATGGATATCCATGCAACAAAGGAGATGAGTGGTCCTTGGAAATTTTTACTTCTTATACTGTTTATCCATATCCTGTAACCAATATGCTTACGACCAACCTACATTCCCATTTGTAAAATAGCCTCCAATCATACTATATGGATTCTGCAAGACTAGTGGCATCTAGTCTCCACTATGTTGGAGGAGCTCCTGAGTCCTGAGATGAAATCTCACGGATGACAACATTTGAACAAAAAAATGGCATGAGGGAGTGGATTCTCTTCAGACTTTTTTTTTGAGAAATTTTAAAGATACGCCTTTTAGTAGGATTTCTATTGAGTTTGAAGGTGCATTCTATCCTAGATTCTATGTGCTTCTCACACGTTCTACTTATACTTTGTCTCCAATTTTAATAACAAAGTTCGTGTTTCTTATCCCAAAAAGATAAAAGTCAGTGCAGAACTGACCGATCAAAATTATAGACCAGGTAACTGTAAAAGTAACCGAAGAAAACAAACGGAGAAATAAATTAACTAATGCAAAGTACAATATAAAACAGAAAACTCAATATAATGCACCTACCTTTATCATATCATCAATTGAGCGTGTCTGACGAATGATTTTCTGGCGGTTCATGATGAGGATTGCGGCAACGCAGAAGACCGGTAACTCATCATCCCCATTCCTAGTTGATGAGACTGCAGTGCAGATGTGCATGCGATCATTCTTTGACCAAAAATTCCTTGTCAACCCACAAAAATGATATGTTGATGCTGATTTCATTCCAGTGTCAGACATGGAGTGTTCTGGATTTCCATGATTTGAATGTGAGCCGCCCTTCATATCACCACCACCCTCCACACTTTCACCCTTCATTTCTGCTTCCAAATCCCTAGGAAGCTGTACCACCAAGGCTTCTAGACAGCTGTCCTCTAAATTGTAAGCCAAGGATTCTTGAAAATCAGCAGCCCACATCATCTGCATTTGACATAACTGACAATTTGAATATATACAAATATACATGCTGCAGTTTATGAGGTAAACATGTAGTGGAAAATTTCTCGTTCTAACTTATCATAGAAATTTCTCTTTTATATAAATTATAGAAATACTTTAGTTAAATATTTTTCTGGCAGTTACACACTCCAAAGACCAATTTATTTATTTTTCTTGCTCTTTTCTGATTCTGAGCTCATCATAAGAACTACAATATTAGGAAATATGCCCATAAACCTTATGTGATAAGTTAAACTTAATGAAAAGACAGAGCAAAGCAATCATTTATCCTATGGACTATGGAAACTGCGCCCAATTTGTATTTAATACACATGTAAATAATTTGCATCAAATATGTGCCATAGTTCATCCATTTTGTAAAGCATATATTATAATTGCAGGTTTTGAGGTCCATATTAAAAGTTCATAAATTCATTGGGTGATCTACCATATCAAGCATGACAGAGTAACTAAAGAGCACAAACCTCCCACATACAAAGAGCATCATCAAACGATAACTCCCGACGGAAGAGTACCAGCAGCATCCGAAATGCAAAATGAAGGCTTTCAGCACCTATGTGTGACAGGTGTGCAAACATTTCCCTGTCTGTGAGTTCCAAGATATTCCACAATGCTTGCAACTGCTTCATTACCCCAGTTGGTCCCTCCATCTGAAAATTTTCCCGCTGAATGAAGAGTTTGAAAAGAAAATGTCAGTGATGGAGCATAGAAATATCTAGCTCAAAATTATATTTGTCAAGTTTAGAATACCATTCTCCTTAGAAGCATCTCAAAGCACCAAAACGCATCAGCATTATCCTCAAACAGGACGACAAATGGAGACAGCAAGTCACTCATACCTAAAAAACAATAATCAGTTAAACTAAAACTTAATTCTGCAGCTTTTGAGATAGAGTGATAATTTTGAATCTTAATTTAAGAGAAAATCAAGCGAGGACAGAAAGAGCATTAGAAAAAGAAAACTAATAACAAAAACACAACCTTGACAATATCCGGTTGCTGGATCAACCCACGCATAAACAGCAAGAATATCTGACATCCTAGCTAAATTTTTTGCATCCTCATAGAATTCAAGATGACTGTCTGTTCTTACCACATCAACAACTGAAAGAAAGAAAAAAAAAATGACAAATTTTCTCAACTGAAAACAAGGCTTTAAGAGGATCAATCAATGAGAGCAACAACAATATGAATTATAAGTGAGACTAAGAAAGAAAGGTAGACTTACCTATTCGGTGGAGAGTCCAAAGCCATTCAGATACTCTGTCTTCACTCACAGTCCCTCCTTGAGACATTGTTGTATTTCTAAATTCTGTATCTGGTACATCTGATATTCTCATCCTGTTTACTATTTCTTTCTTATTACCCATATTATTGGACTGCAATACTGAATGATGGGCATCAGTACGAACCATTTCAATTTCAGAGTTAATGGTACGTGAAACATTCTTGGATGGTGAGCAATTTGATTCAATAACTAAATCTACATTGTTATTGACTTGAAAACTGTGCATGCTGTCCTTTTTCAACCTTGACTTACATGGCGCAGAAAGTTTATCATCAGACACGTGACCTTCATCATCTTCTTCACACTTTTCAAACAAATCAGCGACCGGTAAAGTAGGATATTCAAAATAACTTTTTGGTACATATTTTGTTCCATCTGCTTCTCTCCCTAGCTTTGGGGAGCTGCAGTCATGTGGACTAGAAGTATGTATGAAACAAGAAGAATCATATGCTGCACTATCTGTGCTTTCCCTCACACTGACAAGGTCGGCCGACTCACTAGAACTCTCTTGTTGGCATGCATATGATGTATCTGTACAATTATTATTCCTATCACAATAGTTCTCTACTTTGTTAGTATTATCAAAAGAAGTTTGTCTATGTTCAACTTTAGCTTGCCCCCCTTCGTCATCTTTAGACGGTGCCCTAACATCCATAACCTTGGACCCAACAACATAAGCAAGTGAACCAGTTCCAATGCTTGAATGCATCATTTGGCACTGCTTAATCAGGTCCCTGTAACGTTCCCTGCATACAAAAAATTATGAAGACGGTAAATCCAAACAAATCCAAAAGACAGTATTTCAACTGCACTTACTAATTCAAAAGAATTCTGAAAAGAAAATTTCATGGTGCATTTGAACACATGTAATAATATATATATATATATATATATATATATATATAACCTGAATTACAACTATTGCCCTTCTTACTTTGTTAAATGTTTTTATTTAGTCTCTTTTCTATACTAAGAATAATGCTACTCCTGCAGAAGTTTTATTGCGGAATAAACTTAAACCATGACCAGATGACACCTGGCTTGCCACGTAGTTTCATGTTATACAGGTTTAGTTTGAGTGGCATGCATGACAAGCCACATAATCAGTCACGTCATGGAGTAAAATGATTCTGGAAAAGTTTTATTGCGGAAAAAAAAAAATATATATATATTTTGCATTTTCCTAATAGTGAATGGAAAGGTGCTATATGCCCTGCATGTGACCTCATATCCACTTGGCATCATCTTTGTTTTCAGATAGACCCATATTGAGTTTTGAGTGATATGCATGACAAGCCACATAAACAGTCACAGAATGGAGTAAAATGATTCTGGAGAAGTTTTGCATTTTCCTTTAGACTAAAAACATAAGAAAAATTTCTCATTTTCCTTATGTGTGAAAGGAAAGGTGCTATATGCGCTGCATGTGACCCCATATCCACTTGGCACCATTTCTTTCCAAATTGGCCCGTCATTGACCACATCAAGGACACTGAAAGCAGATGAGGGCCTGGAGTAAGTTATCAATTGCCTGGCACATAATCCATGGACAAGTGAAACTTTGGGGTCTCCATATAAAACACCTGTTACATGCCCCAAAAGTATCTATATCGACGTGTTTAATCACCAATAGAATAAGAGTTTTAAAGAGAAATCTATCATAAAAGTTATTAAAAATATTAAGAAGAAAAGGACCTCCGGGCTGTCCGCAACTGCCTTCGAGACTCCGCAGTACTACCCAGAGCATAACAACCAAGTAAAAATTCCCACACTTCTGGCCTTATAGATTGATCAACGCCCTATGATGCAGCAAAAAGTTCCATTACAATTATAAGTTAGAAAGTCTTTGATTACACCATCTTCAAGATAGAGATTTTAACACTTCAAATCACAAATTATCAATTTCAACATGTTTAAAATGACATGTCTAAAACAAAGCTCTATTTCATAAACAAAACAAAAGCAGTCAACCAGACTATGATTACCATATATGCCAATAAAATACCACCTGAACACTTAAATGTTTACGCTAGAGTGAAATGAGAGAATATACACCAAAAATGCCATGCCTAGCCACAGTTGGTAGTACAAGTGGTAGAAAATAAACAAATATGTGCAACTTCTCTTCAAAAGCTTTGACCACATATCTGAAGACTTAGATGTAATTAATTGAATAGCTGTCACAGATAGAGGTCATCTGTAACTCTAATACTGATGCCACCACAAATCACGATCTCACTATGTGTACAACAAATTTATCAAAAAATATAACATAAGTAGACAGTTAATTATAAAATATGAAAAAATCAACTGAAACAAAATAAAAAAGAACTCCCTACAAATTAGGCCCAAATTATATTCAACTGTAAACCAACATACCCCCAATACTATTAATTTGAGTGCCTTCTGAAAACAAAAATTCTTCCCATCGCTATCAAATGTTGCCTGCCACTTCTCCGGTTTAAGCATTTTGTTCACCTGAATCATTCGAAAATAAAACGACAACACTCTATAAATGAATACAATCACGAATAAGAAGAAAACTTATGTGATAATTTAATTACATGGAAAGAATAGCATGCATGAAAAAAGTTAAAACACCTTTCTCAACCAAATCAGACAAGCATCATGCTCCCTCAGTCTTTAAATTGTAATGGAGATCTACTACTCATTACCATTTATATACAATCAGAAATGAGAATAAAATGTAGGTGGTAATTTAATTACACACAAAGGAGAACACATGAGAACAAAAATTAAACACTTTCTACTGAACAAATTCAGAAATGTATCATGCTCCCTCAGTTTTTAATTGTAATGAAGAGCTTCTATTTCACACCAAAAAATTAGAAAGACTAGAAGTTTACAGAAAGTCGCAAATTGTGATGGTGATGAAGTACTAGGAGCTAACACATATTTCAAGAACTGGTCTCTCAGTTTCTAGAATAAATACCAACGTAAACACCGCTTGGCCCTATATGCTCCAGCAAAACTAGAAACAAGGCTTATAACATTTTCCCCCAACTCATTCCTTCTGTCCAAAAAGATTTGTAGATGTTTAAAATAAAATACATAAGAAAGTCTCAGAAGTTTTTTTTTCATCTTTTTTTCTTAACAAAACAGGAAGCAGCAGGCCACCTGAGGATTGAACCACGAAGCTCACACTTGACGCTTATTCTTAAAAGGGGAGGAGATTCCACTAGAACGAAGGCCCAAAAGTTTGAGTAAGCATGCTATCTGTTGTTACACCAGGACATTTGGATGCTTTGAAATGGGGTAAATGGCTTTAGTAGAATGTCTATATAGAGATAGATTGTCACTTAAGAAGGGTTCTAAGATATGTTACCTCGCTTTGGTCCATATATTTGAATAACAGTGATATCCTAGATATTATAAAGGTAAATACAAGGTGGTTGTACTATCAATTTTGAAAAAATGAAATGCTTTAACAACAACAAAAGTATAGAAAAAGTGTTTCCAGACGAAAAGTCAGAATTTGATGCAGCCACCAAAAAGCCCCCGGAAAATCAAGATCAAAGAATTGTTTGAACATATTGTCCAGTGCAATAAGGGTCTAACTCTTTGAGAAATGCAAAGCTTTTCACTCAATGGAGCCAAATTTTCTCAGCAGTGGTAAAGATGGAAATCAAACATGCTTAGAGCTCGAGTTCATATGTCCAGAAGTAGTTTATTTATTAGTAACTATTTAAGTCTTATAAGAGTTATTAATATCGTCAGAGTCCATTGAGTTTCCTTAGTGCATTCTTTATTAGAAGTCAAGAAGAATTACAACCATCTATAAAAAATAAAAATACCACCCAGATTATGGTGGCCGATTAATGATCCACTCCTCACAAATTGTTCCAGCCTAGTCATGACCCCACATTCATATGTAGCACCCTCATCCGTGTCTAAGAGGACCACACTATTAGAAAGATTAAGACGCAGTGTAATATTACTTTTAATGCCTCATCCTTGTCCCAGAGGCGCAAACTATTTGGAAGATCAAGATGTAGTTTGTGACAATTGGAGCATTAACCGACCAACAAGGCACAAGTGCTTCCTCACTATGGTGCATGATATGGTCAAATAAAACATGATGGAATGTAAAATCTCACATCAGCCGCAAGCCAAATCCTAATATGTTATATGAGCTTGATTTGACCTGAAAAAGGGCATGGCATCACAATGGTGTAATAAACAACTTTTGCAGGAAACTCCTAGAGTCCCTGCCTGATTTATTTTTCCCTCCCAAAGAGGGAAATGTTCTCTTGCAAGATTGTAAATCTGTAACACACATTCAGATAAGAAAATCCACCTGATCAATGGTTCCAATCAATAGTCTAACAGTATGGAATGTCAAACTATCTGAAAATGGAGCATTACAACATATATATGTGTGTGTGAAATTCAATGTTCTCATACTTCATCAGATATTGAAAAGAATGAATCCGAATCCAAATAAATACATAAAATGCACAAAGACAAATATAACTAATGTGAGAGTCTTACAGCTATAACCACCTTTATAGGCGACTGCGAGAGGCATGGGTCGCCAATGTCACGGACAATTGAACCAACTCTTTGCAAATTAACAGCGGCACCACATTTCCCACAACCCCATTGCTTATCCTCTCCACCTCCACAAGGCATACCAATGTCACAGTCCACCAAAACCAAAACCCACCAATACCAATACCACTACCTCTCCTCTTCTCCTTCTCCTTCTCCTTCTTCTTCTCCTTCACCTCAACCTCCACAACTACCATTACACAGTGGGAAAAAAGGAAAAAACTCAAATACCCAAATCCAGATATCCAAATAACTGCAAAGGAAAATTCAACAAGCAAGAAAATTAAAAATTTATGGTGCAAATGAATCAACGAAAATGGAGAAATTTGTGGAAATGAAAATTGAAATGTGCAATCGGATCCAGGAATTGATTAGTGATCAAACGGTGATCAGATCATTGATACAAATGTTTGTGTGTGACTGTGTTTGTATATATCAAGACACAGAGAGAGAGAGAGAGAGAGAGAGAGAGAGAGAGAGGAGCTTTACCTGAGGAAGAGAGGCTACGAAGAATAGCATGAGATCTTTGGAAGAGAGAGAGCGTTGAGGAGGAGCTCCTCCGTCGCCATTTAACACACAAATTAAACCGTTTTTGTTGCATTTCCCCTGCGTTTTACCCTTTTTTTTTTTTTTTGCCTTTTTCTTTTTTCTTTATTTTGTTATTTTATTTTTTTATGCTTCAATTCGACTTTTGTTTTCTTTATTGCGACGCGCAAGTGACTTGAATAGTTGAATTTCGGTATTATTTTCTACTTTCACAATTGACGGCTTGACAAGACCGCAACCATGAATTGAATTAGTCCACAACTAAAAATCTCGATTTTTTTTAGAAAAAGCAATCGTAATTATAGTACAAAGCTACATAAAAGCTAAAGGTCTCTTTCATAACCATTTCAGTTTTCAGTTTTTATTTTTCAATTTCTAGTTTTCAACTTTCATCTTTTTAAAATTAAAAATTAAAAACTTGTTTGGTAACTATTTTTAGATTTCAGTTTTATGTGGAACTTGAAAATGAATTTTTTTGGGGTCAAATTGTGAATTTCATGTATGGTGATGTAAAAATAGTGAATAAAAAATGAGAGGGAAAAAAAAAGAAAACTAAAACTAAAAACTGAAAACACTTTCAAGTTATTTTAAAAAATGAGGGTGATTTTGAAAACTAGATTTCACTTTTTTGAAAACTGAAAATGAAATCTGTTATCAAACATGTTTTCAGTTTTCAAAAAAAGTTAAAATGAAAATTGAAAACTAAAAATAAAATGGTTATCAAGCTATTAATTGTAAAATTAATTACACATTTGACTTCTTCTATATTTTTAGAAGAATTGAGCAACATAATTGTGGGACTATAATTTATTAGTGTTTGCACCAAAATTTGTACTTCTGTCCAATTATGGCCAAAATACATGATCTGGAGAATTTTAAGGAAATTATTTGTCGTGCATGTCAAATGGAGGAAAATCTAGGAAATTTTTAAAGATATTTTCATAATTTTATGGAATAATTTTTAGAAATTATCTTTGATTTGCTTGGAATACAAGATAAATAATAATTTCTAGATTCATGCAATATTTAAATGACCAAAATATGGCTAATATTTATTTTATTTGGAAGGAAATAAATATTAGGTGGTAACTTTCTTTACACCAAAGACAACGATTTGAAAAGATTTTTCAAGGATCTATATGGAGCTAAAATAGGAGCAATTCTGCAATACGAATTCTTGGGCGCCAAGTATTCTTGCTATTAAAGTTTGGTCAACATGCTAGTTTATAAAGAAGATCAAGAGAAGAAGAAAGGCTCACTCTCTCTCTCAACACATCTAAACACTTACACATATGTCAAACATATATGTTCAAAGATCCCTATAGATTTCAAAGATCTCCAATTGACAACTCATGAGAAACTTTCCACATAATTTTCATACCCTAAAAGTTTAGGGTGATTTTCAATATGGGTCATAGAGTTTCAATTTCATCAATTTACACCACCACATCATTAAAAGCGAACAATTTCAACCCTTCGTTAAGTTGACCGTATGGTCAGACATTAACTGATGACATGAATACTGTAGGACCCACCTCGTAAATTGATTGACCACTTACACTAAGTATACCTCCTTTCAAAAAAATCTTAAAATCCATTATATTAAATGATAAAAATTAAACAACTTGTTAAAAAATATTTGGAAAAAAAAAAAAATTCATACCCAATCTCACCATCCCAGCCCCTGTCCCATTCCCAAGACACAGCCCCACCCCGACATTCCCCACTTCCTCTCTTATTGTATCTATGCTCTCTATCAACCCCATCTCTCACAATTCAGTGGTATTGCCAAACCATCTCACCTTCAAAAAACAATCCATCTATCCATCCAATTCATCATCCAAATAGAGAAGAAAGGAAAATAGGAACAACCAAAACAACCAACCATAACCCCCAACATCAAGCCACCCAATCTCTCTTTCCCTCTTTGAAATATGATCAAGCCACCCATAGCCTCTAAAAAACTAATTCTTTCTCGGTAAAACCGACTGCAACACCATCATTCATCAGTCTAATCTCACAACAACACAACCACCTACAAAAGCAAGAGAAAAGCCATCTTGAATGGAGTGACCAATGTTATCTCCCCCATGTTGACCACCGCGACACATGCCATGTGCCACTCAACTCACGAGGCTCTGACTTACGGAACCCAACTGCACCAACCATACCTGATCTCTCTCTCTCTCTCTCTCTCTCTCTTACTGGCAAAACCATCATCCTTTAGGTTGAAAGCTCTGACACAATCAACGATGTCAAACCCAGATCTAGGTTGTGTTTCAAGTGAAGGGAGAAACCATCATCCTTTAAGTTGAAAGCTCTGACACAAACAACGATGTCAAACCCAGATCTGGGTTGTGTTTCAAGTAAAGGGAGAGAGAGAGAGAGAGAGAGAGAGAGAGAGAGAGGGGGTTAGGGTCAGTGTAGATTTTTTTAAAATAAAAATAAAAATAAAAATATTTTTTTATTTCATATAATTGATTTTAAGATTTTTTTTTTAAAGGAGACTAGTGAGTCAATTTATGAGGTTGGGGTCCCATAGTATCATGTCATTAATTAACGTCTGACGAGACAGTCAACTTAATGGAGGGTGTAAATTGGTCACTTTTAATATGTTAGTGTGTAAAATTGATGAAATTCCAACCTGTGGTGGCCCAAACTTCTAGGGTGTGAAATGTCGTTACCCCTAATTTTAATTTTTATTGCTCTACCATATGTTTGTTTGTGCCTATATAAATCACGGTCGTCAGAAGGGACCTCTTCTCGACCGTGGCACCTGTTCATGTATCTGAAACGGCCACGTTTCACGAACATTTAGCCTTTTCGAAAACAGAAGAAAAATACGAAGGCAGGATCTTCTCGACCTCACAACCACGGCATTATGGGCCGAGGCCAAGGTCCATGAGAGACACGGCCAAAGACACTATGGTCAAATCACCATGTAGCCTCAGGGTCCCACGTCCCATTTAATGAAGTAGTGTCTCTGACCGCCACAACAAAACCACTGGGTGCAAGAAGCATTTAATGCACGAGGGCAGAAGGGAAATGATTGAAGTCGGGATTTGGTAACAGGAATCAGAGTGGATAGGCGCAAACATTCTCACAATGAATTCTCACAGCTTGAGGTCAGATCACCAACCACCTGGACAGAACATTAAATGCGTTCCCCGATCAAGAGTGCAGAGCCCACGATCAGGGCGGTGGCCGAGATTTTCACACCACCATGCTTCACGATCCCAAATGCCGATTTGACTACCCACTTGCCCCGATCAGACTCCACCATGCAGATATTTTCAAGCCATCAGACAGATCTTTTTTCAGCCTCGATTGGCCCTCCAGGACTCCTCCTATAAATACTAAGTTCAAGACCACATTCAAGAGGTCCAGCACCAAACAAAAGCCTCCCACGGAGCAACTTATTTTTCCTATAATGCACTTTCAATACCTTTACATGTTGTCCTAGGAGTAGTGGTAGATTATAAGGAAAATCCATTCATCAATATATCATACGACCCTTGATTTTCAAGGCGCCGGAGCACCATCCCTGTTATCGCCTCATTCACCCCATATAACATACGACCGTCGCTCTCAGAGCAACGCGCCGGAGCACCGCCTAAAACCCACCACCAACACCACCACTAAACGGCCTTGTAGCTCAGGCCGTGAACCTGACGGCCGAGACCAATTCCTTTCTCGGCCACTGTTTGATTAGAAGGCAAACCGAAACAGCGCATCATTTGAACATCTTCTACCCAAATCCCATCACCATCTCGACGACGGTAGACCGTCTTTGCACGCCCGCGCACAACCGCCGCATCCAAAGGAGGACGTCACGTGTTGATGCACATCCCCTCGGCCCGGAGCACCAGGCCGCGAGATTTGTGACGGACCAACAATGTTGGAATGATTTCCAACTGACGTAACTTCCAAGTGATTATTGCTTGATGCTACAATAATTCTGAATCAAGAATCTTTTCTGCTCGAATTCAGTTTTATTGATTTCCTTAAATTTAATTTCCTTTATATTTTTTTTTTCCATTTTATAACATGATTGTTGCAATTGATTATTCATCTTTCCATTTGGCTATTTATAGTCAGGTTATTCAAGGCGCATGTTATCGATTATTCATCTTTCTTTTAGGCTATTTATAATACTAATGGTGGCACACTCGCACAATATAATCTCTTGCCTATTTCAAGGGTTGGGGCGATTTTGGGGCAAGCATTTTTTGGCACGCCTAGTTGGACTTCTAGTACAAGATTTGAATCATGAATCAATATGGTCACAACAACTATAATTCGAACTACAGTGAAGACGATGACAATAAGTGGCCAAACTATGGCTATAATCCAAATTAGTATTATTATTAACAATAATGGTAGTCAATACAGCTACAAGCAAAAAGTATACATACATAAAGTTATCTAACTTGTAAAGAATTAAAAATTTGAAGCAAGATTCAGGGAGCGCAAGCAAAGGAGAGCATAGGTTCTAATCCCATTGGGATTACACAGCAAAGAAGAGTGGAAGAAGAAAGAATGAGAGATAGAGCAAAAAAAGATTTAGATTTAGGGTTCCTTCCCTGGATCTCGTCAGATCTGGGAGCATTGGCGGACTATGATGTTTTTCCTTCCTTGTTGCATATCTGGTTGTACATGCGTTATATCTAGATGGCTTAGGTTTTAAGAACCATCTTGTGAAGCACCTTTGGTGTACTGCTGCTTTTTTAGTTGTGTTTTGTTGAGTTTCTTTAGTTTTGGTGGTGTTTGTTAATAAATTCCAAAAACTCTCTTGTTGCGTTGTTTGTGAGTTTGTTTGTTTTTCTCACACGAACTTGTTTGAGTTAGCTAGGTTGTCTAGTCTCTCTAGGAGAGTTAGGTGAGTTATGTCGGTTAACAACCAGTTTGTTCTTGATAAACTGCCTTGATAAGGAATAATGAAGACGATAGGCAGGGGTTCTAGTCAAGATATTTTTGAGATCGTTTCTCTCTAGATCAGTTCAGCCCTAGGCTAACTTAGGTCACTAGGGAAGATTTACCCAAGTCCATGTCCATCTTACTGCTAATTGGGATGGCTCTCGTTGTAATTTTCTAGTTGTTTGAATAAAAATATTTGGAAAAAAAAATTTCATACCCAATCGCACCATCCCAGCCCCTGAACCATTCCCAAGACACAGCCCCACCCTAACATTCCCCACTTCCTCTCTTAATGTATCTATGCTCTCTATCAACCCCATCTCTCATAATTCAGTGGCATTGCCAAACCATCTCACCTTCAAAAAACAATCCATCTATCCATTAAATTCATCATCCAAATAGAGAAGAAAGGAAAATAGGAACAACCAAAACAACCAACCATAACCCCCAACATCAAGCCACCCAATCTCTCTTTCCCTCTTTGAAAATATGATCAAGCCACCCATAGCCTCTAAAAAACTAATTCTTTCTCGGTGAAACCGACTGCACCACCATCATTCATCAATCTAATCTCACAACAACACAACCACCTACAAAAGCAAGAGAAAAGTCATCTTGAATGGAGTGACCAAGGTTATCTCCCCCATGCTGACCACCGCGCCACCATGCGACACATGCCATGTGCCACTCAACTCACGAGGCTCTGACTTACGGAACCCAACTGCACCAACCATACCTAATCTCTCTCTCTCTCTCTCAGGCAAAACCATCATCCTTTAGGTTGAAAGCTCTGACACAATCAACGATGTCAAACCCAAATCCGGGTTGTGTTTCAAGTGAAGGAAGAAACCATCATCCTTTAAGTTGAAAGCTCTGACACAATCAACGATGTCAAACCCAGATCTTCAATTGAAGGGAGAGAGAGAGAGAGAGAGAGAGAGAGAGAGATAGGATGACTGTGTTACAGCTTTCAATCTAAAGGATGATGGTTTTGCCACTTAGAGAGAGAGAGAGAGGCTGGGGGTTAGGGTCGGTGTAGATTTTTTAAAATAAAAATAAAAATATTTTTTTATTTTATATAATTGATTTTATGATTTTTTTTAAGGAGACTAGTGAGTCAATTTATGAGGTCGAGGTCCCACAGTATCCATGTCATTAGTTAACATCTGACGAGACAGTCAGCTTAATGGAGGGTGTAAATTGGTCACTTTTAATATGTTAGGGTGTAAATTGATGAAATTCCAACCTTGTGGCCCATATTGAAAATGACCCCAAACTTCCAGGGTGTGAAATGTCGTTACCCCTAATTTTTTTTTATTGCTCTGCCATATGTTGGAATGATTTCCAACTGACGTAACTTCCAAGTTGTGATTATTGCTTGATGCTATAATAATTATGAATCGAGAATCTTTTCTGCCCGAATTCCGTTTTACTGATTTCTGTAAATTTAATTTCCTTAATATTATGTTTTTTTTTCCCCCATTTTATAGCATGATTGTTGCAATTGATTATCCATCTTTCCATTTGGCTATTTATAGTCAAGTTATTCAAGGCGCATATTATCGATTATTCATCTTTCTTTTAGGCTATTTATAAAACTAATGGTGGCACACTTGCGCAATATAATCTCTTGCCTATTTCTAGGGCTGGGGTGATTTTGGGGCAAACATTTTTTGGCACGCCTAGTTGGACTTCTATAGTACAAGATTTGAATCATGAATTAATATGGTCACAACAACTATAATTCGAACTACAGTGAAGACGATGACAATAAGTGGCCAAACTATGATGGCTATAATCCAAATTAGTATTATTATTAACAATAATGGTAGTCAATACAGCTACAAGCAAAAAGTATACATACATAAAGTTATCTAACTTGTAAAGAATTAAAAATTTGAAGCAAGATTTAGGGAGCACAAGCAAAAGGAGGGCATAGGTTCTAATCCCGTTGGGATTTCACAGCAAAGAAGAGTGGAAGAAGAAAGAATGTGAGAGATAGAGCAAGAAAGATTTAGATTTGGGGTTCTTTCCCTGGATCTCGTCAGATCTGGGAGCATTGGTGGACTATGATGTTTTTCCTTCCTTGTTGCATATCTGGTTGTACATGCGTTAGATCTAGATGGCTTAGGCTGTGAGAACCATCTTATGAAGCACCTTTGGTGTGCTGCCGCTTTTTTAGTTGTGTTTTGTTGAGTTTCTTTAGTTTTGGTGGTGTTTGTTAATAAATTTCAAAAACTCTCTTGTTTGCGTTGTCTATGAGTTTGTTTGTTTTTGTCATAGGAACTTGTTTGAGTTAGCTAGGTTGTCTAGTCTCTAGGAGAGTTAGGTGAGTTATGTCGGTTAATGGCCAGTTTGTTCTTGATAAACTGCCTTGATCAGGGACGATGAAGACGGTAGGTAGGGGTTTTAGTCAATATATTTTTGAGATTGTTTCTCTCCAGATCAGTTCAGTCCTAGGCTAACTTAGGTCACTAGGGAAGATTTACCCAAGTCCATGTCCATCTTGCTGCTAATTGGGATTGTCTCGTTGTAATTTTCTAGTTGTTTGAATAAAATTCTATCGCTTGTAATTCTATCACTAGAAGCAAGATGTAGGAGAACAAACACCCCCATTTCAATTATACTTTTCCTATGTGCAGCTATGGAGCAGGGACTTTAGAGACGAAGACTTCCTTCACATTAGTTCATATATGGAACAGAAATTAAAAGGTATTATTTTCCAATTCTTTTTTATTTGGATAAAAGTCATATAGTCCTAATTGTTTGTACGTATTGTTGCATAAGCTGGTAGGTCTGAATTACTTAGTGTTAACATGTGTCGCCACTTTTGGGATAAGAGCTATAAATTTCTGGTTGAGCTCAGATCTCTCTCGTGATTATAGGTTGAACACCCAATAACACATTGCCCATGTTTCTAGCACCATTAGTTTTGAAGAGGTTGAAAAGTAGGTCTTGAACTTAGCACCAATTATCACTTTTGTCTCCACAAATCCATGCACCATTATCACTTTTGATATGTGTAACACGATTACGTTGTTGCCTCTAAATAGTGGAGAGGTGGAAGAAGCATGTGTTCGAGTCGCCCGCCTTAAGCCAATTAGTTATAGACGTTTGTTTCTAGAAAATCTCCTCTTTTTCCAAAAGGGAGCCCAACTGTTTTTGGATCTCATTATGTCTCTCCCTTGATTAATGATCATTACTCCCATATTGGAGAAGCTCCAGCTCATTCATGAGACAATCAATATGCACCTTTTCATTCTTCACCATTGATTTACTCCATTGTGTAACTTATTGCGAAACCAATTTAACTTACTAATCAACTGTTTTTTGGTATGGGCCAATAACATGCTTTTCCCAACACCACTTGATCACGTCTTCACAATTTGGCATCTCAAAACATTTGGTTTCAAATTTGAACACCTTACCACCTTTTTGAAGATTAGGGTTGCAATTAAGAACCAAGGAGCAGTGGTCGGATTCAATTCTGGTTCCAACGGTAGTATATAAGTTTGGCCACTTTTTGAACTAGTAAGGTTGGCCAAAGCTCGATCTAGATGCTTCATGATAGTGTTAGAATCACTAAAATTCATTTCCCACTTGAAAATGTGTCCTTTAAACCTTAGTTCAATGAAGTTATTGCTTGTCATGAACTACAACATGTAGTGTTTTCTTCTAGAATTCCAGTCAACCCTACCCCTTTTTTTAGTGTGGCCAAATAACCTCATTGAGATCACCAATCACTATCCGAGGAGAGTAAACTTTTTTGTCAAAATCTGCAAGTGTTGATTCAATTCTTAACAACTAAAATGAGTTATTAAAAATAGCAACTTTAATTCTCGCAAGTGCACGAACCGTTTATAGTATAGCTTATGTAAATGCGAGGTCGATCCCACGGAGAATGGTAACTTGGTTCCAAGTTAAATTACTTAGAATGCTAGAAAAACATAGAACAAGGAAACTGACTAACTAGCTAAAGGCAAGGTCGAATTCAACAATGCCTCTTGCTAATTATTTAAGGTCTAGGACAGAATCCTAGCAACACACACACACTCAAAATGGGGGGTTTTGTTGTTGAAATGAAAAGAAGAAAGTGAAATGAAAGTGCTCGAAAGTAAACACTGGACAGATTGTGAAACAATAATTGAGAGGTGTTAGAGCCTTGGAATCCACCACTAGTTTTCCTATCCAAGTTATGAATGCATAGAAATTGACTCAGGCTTCATCACAATAGATTATCGCATACAAGCCTATGATATCTAGGTGCATGATGCATGATTCTCCTAAGGCATGTAATTGTGTATGGTATCTACACAACACGTGATCTCTAATATGCAACCTAAGCATGGTATCTACTTAGAATAAAGCATACAAGAGTCAATAAGCTCTATGAGAATATGATAATCACACAAGTCCTAAAACATGGTATCTGTCCTAGTCAACCTATGGTTATTAACCCCTTGAATGATTCTTAGGCCATTTATGTGTTGCTTGTGAAAGGAGAGTAAAATTGGTGAATCTAAACCCCTTCCCAACATGTGCTAGATGCATAAAATCCTAATTAGCTACTCTAAGAAAACATACATCAAGCACATAATAAACTGGAGATTAACAACTTGATAATGAAAGCAAGGAAATCAATTAACTATAAAATCATCCATAACATTGAATATTCATGACTAGGGCTTCATCCTATGCCCTAACTAAATGGATTAGTTAAACATAACTATGAATACAGAAAATAAGAAATACATAGATAGAATAAAAAGAGGAGAAGAACTAGATGATGGCAGCAAGGAATTCCCAGGACAGCTCTAAACTCTCTTCTCTCTTTGTGGTGAATCTGAATGTGTGTATGAGAGTAATGGATGAAGTGAAAATGTGTATCTGACTCTCTATATCTTGAATGAGTGTGCAGCTCTCTATTTATAGAGTGCAATTTCGTCCTCCCCTTTGGCTGGTGAAGCACACCTCTCCTAGCTGCTCCCAACCTGCTCCAGCTGCCCATACTTGCCAACTGCTCCAGGTGGCAAGCCAAATACATGCTTTGGTATGGTTTCTTTATGGAAAGCTTGACTTTTGTTCATCCTTCTGAGTTCCTGAGCTAATTTGACTCCCATGTGTGGCTGCCCATACTTAGCACATGGCTCTAGGGATGTAGACACATTAAATGTGATGGTAGCCAACATGACATTTCTGTGAACTTGGTTCAGTCTTTGATGTGTTGAGGGCTCCAGATTTATCCACTTGGGCTGAAATTTGGATATGTTATAATAGACACCCATTGGAACAACTCCTATCAAGGATGTCTCCTCATCCGACCTGTGTAAGTTGCTGAAATGAGGCCTGCAAGATGACCTACGAAACTGGACTGACAAGGAGTGTGGCCCAAATTGGGTTTGTCTTCAAGCTCATATTCCTCTTATCCCAATCAGCCCTTTACAGGCATGGATTGCATCAAATGTGATATCTTGCTGTCTTAACCTACAAAACAAGCAAAAAGAGGTAAGTGACTCAAAATAAAGAGAAACTAAGCAAAGTCACTAAGTAAAGAAGGCATGCGAATGTATGAAATTATGAACTTATCAGCCAGGGAATTCCAAAATTCCTTTTTCTTTAGACCATAGGGAGTCCCACCACCTCTTGTTCTTTGGAAGGGCTAATTACCACCCCGCTTAGATTGTTCTCGAAGCAAAGACGTTTGTCACTTTTTTTCTTGGACTTTCTTACAAGATTACTTCTGCCATGACCTTCTCTTAATTTCCCTCATGAGTTTTGACCTCCTCGGCATGAGAGGCGAAGGGAACAACCATGGCTAGGACTAAGCGAAACCCTTGGTCGCTGGTTTAACCCTTGCAAAAACCTTGAGTCAATTATCTTCTCCTTCCCCTTTCTGTGTTTTTCCTCATGATTAGGTTTTAGATCAAGATCGTGCTCACTTGGCTGAAACAATGTCGAGTTTTCAACCTCCTCAATCACTATTTGGGCTGACACCCCATAAAGAATCCCAACACAACTGGTTTGGGCCCAATAGACTAGTTGGGCTCAGAGAGGCACGAATTATCAAGGGTCAAAGTGGGATGGTTTTTGGGTCACACCAACTTTTGTGAAAAGAGAGACTTTCGACCTCTAGGGTAAGTGTGCTATTTCAAAAATTGCAATGCGTATAGGTTTGCTCCTAGGCATGATAGTATGTATCATTTTCTGTTGCAGTTATGCAATACCCTTGATTTAGATTGTTGCCTTGAGGTATATAAGAGGAGCAAAGGTTGTCTCATACACTGACACACTAACCAAGGCACTTTCTTGATTGCTCACGTGATTTACACTGCCCAAATCTCATACAATCCCTCCACATCACGCTCCCAAATGTGGCAACAATGATTCCAGCCAAATGTGACTTAAGTGTTTGGACGTGGCCGAAGTAAGAAGGTCCTCATTTTAACACCACCCCACCTTCACCATTGAGGGGTTCACAGGCTATTGACAACCTCGATTATGCCCTAGAAAACCACATTTGAGATGAAACTCCTTTAATCATTCATACCACATATGTATACTTATTCTTATTTTTGCTGGGCAGGGAAGGATGAACCTAAGAGCGAGCAATTAGAGGTGTTAAAGTTGCTAATAGCCTCTGAAGCCAACCTCATTAATTTCTTAAACCTCAAGAACGGGGTCAATTCTAGCCCCCAACTATCCAACATTCTTCTTGGTACAAGGATTGCAGGGTAAGACGTGGGCTTGGACCTAGTAGGTGGCCTGGTTAGGTTGGATGCCATTTAGCGAATGGTAAGAAGATCGGTGCTTCACTGTGAACGTGTACTCTTTGATGAACCAAGAGCTTCCATCGACAATTGTCGGGCAATTCCTTCTTCAGCTATGAACATGGAGTAGATATTCTCTTTCCCTTTGATAACTTTCAGCACTCGTATGGTATTCCAAGCTACTTGTAAGACTTCTTTGATTACGGATTGAGGAGGTTTGTTTTCAATAATGAGGAGTTCCACCAACGCGATTTTGTTTTCAAAACACTTCTCCAAATCCAAATTGTCTTCGAAATTGATGACCATTTCATCCTTATAAGGATATCCATCATCCATGGTGATGGGAAGGGAGAAGAAGAATGTGGGTAAAGTTTTTAGGTGACAAACAAGCAAATTGAAGAGGTATGGATATTCACTCACACACAAAAGCTCCATAATGTGAAAGCTTCACATCATACCATGTTGTTCACTCAAACGAAGGTCTTACTTAAAACTTTAATGTTTAATCTCCTTCAATGAAGTAAAGAACATTATTTCCATTACATTGCTACTTTATCATTTATAAGAACATTGGATATATATATGTTGTGGAATTAATGCTCATTCTGTAACATTCTTGGATTCTTACATTGCTATTCATAATAAGGATGGTCACTCTCACTAGGCAGGCTATATAATATTTCATGTAACAAGTATGCTAAGCCAAATTATGGTTCAAACATATGTCATAATGATGTTATTCTTGAAGAGAAGTCTAAAACCAAGTCGAGATTTCGTGAAGATTTGTTGGAAGCAATGTCCCAATTTCGTGAAGTGGCTATAACCTTAAAAGTGATTGTTTGTGCAAATTTCCTCATGAGAGAATATTCGCAAATGAATCTTCTCTTTTGAATGTTTCTCTATAAGATTCCCTGCAAGACAAATGGCAGTCAACGGAGAACCACTGGTGTAGTGGTGGGCAAGGCCCTCTGATGCCTAAGTCAGTAATTTGGTCTCAGAAGATGCAGTTAATACTGAAAGGTTAGAGAAATTTCTCTATGTGAGAGTTATGTGGCTCGGAAGCTAGGTAGGTAAGAGAAGTGTCAGCAGCCTGGGCTGGCCGGCAAGCAAGTGTGAGAGAGGATAGAGATTTCAGGTAGGAGATAAAAAAAAGATAGATAATTTATATAGTTTTATGAATTTTGAAAGTGTTTGGAATTCAGAAATCAGAATTAGGATCAGAATTGGAAATGGAAATTAGAAGAAATTGAAATTTGAGATTACCTTCATACTGAAAGGTTAGTGAAATTGAAATTTAAACTGTAGGAGCAAATATTTTTGTCTCCAATCATGAGATTAATTAATTGAACTAATTTATTTGGTTAATTAATTAATAGGGATAATATATGAATTAATATGATATTATCTTTATTTAATAAGATTATGTCATTAATTCAGATATTATCCTAATAAAGAGAAGATAATATCATTAATTCAAGATATTATCTCAATAAAGAGATATAATCAAGTCCGACTTGATCCCTATGAATTTGGGTAAAGAATAAACTTATTATAATAAGCATTTATTCTCTACGAAACCATAGCCCCGAGGCTCTTATAAATAGATGACTTCATTCATCATTCAAGATAAATCTAAATCTACTCCTAATACTCGAGAAAAAAAACTTGAACCTCTCTCTCCCTCTCCACTCTCCATTCTCCATATTTTCTCCACACGGCTCCGGCTGCCTGGTTCACGCCATACATACAACTCCGTACCTTTTGCTTAGCTATTGTTTTCCTACAAACATTTGAATTAACTTAGATATCGGAGGGCCTTTAGCCAATACCCCTCGGGTGTGGTCTATTTACTTTGGTCTTTTTTATAGGAATCGAGGAAGAGAGGAGAAGGAAGATCGAAGGTTGAAGGATCTAGAAGCGAATATGCTCCCACGAGTGCTCAAGGAATCCATTCCACCTATTTGCACAAAGCTACTCCTAGAAGGAATCCTTTCCTCCTTATGTGCACAAACATTTGGTGCTTTCATTAAGAGCACGAGTTATACTCAGCGCGTGTTCAAGGAATCCGTTTCTCCTATTTTCCAATCCACCGAAGCCTTCCAAACAACCATGATTGGAAGCAAGCACATGAGGAGCAAAACCACTGCGATGGCTCAATCCGTGACGGCCCAAAGCTACTCCTCCCATGATCGACATGGCGGCTCCACTGCCTCTTGCCGCCATGAACCCGCAACAAACCTTTGCTGCCGCACCACAGTAGCCACCTCGTGTGATCGAACCACCATGCCACTTGCCGACTCGCAGTTGGAACCACTGCACTGGCCTTTACCGTCATCGTACCATCTCAAGGCCTCATGGCATGATCTAGCCACCTTCATAGCACCGCCGCCGAGTATGGTGGAACCTCCTATCAAGGTGGGCTTACTACCACCGTCGACTTTGGCCCAATCTTGGGGCAACTTCAAACATTCCCTCCATTGCCTCCACGCTCAACGCACACTCCCACATACACCTCCAATGAAACTCTAGCCCGTGTGCAATTGGGCTCCACACATTTCTCTCCTCCCGATCCATGAAGTCAAGTAGATCTTAATCTAAGAGCTGACCAGCTAATTCAAAGAATGGACGACCAAAACAATTTGATGAGGCAACTCCTCAACCAAATAAACTTGGCTCAAAACCTTGGCCTTGGACAACAGGCGAAGAGAGAAGGATGGACAAAAGCCTCGGTAGGTAGTTTGATGGGAACTAAGCAGGTCAAGCAAAAGTAAGCATACAAGGAGATGGACAACAACGCGATCAACTTGCCGACATGTTGCAAGCATATGCAAGCCACACTCAAAGTAGACGAAGTCTCCCATCCAAATTAAATTTAAGGACCAACATGCGCGATAGGCTGGGCCCACAACTTGGCATCCGCGCCCGCCTGGTCCTGTAGGGAAATGTTCATGAAATGCTAGGCTCCCAGGGAGGTCAAATTGACAACCATCGCAATGAGGATCGTGAAGAAATCACGGTCATAAACTGACCGAAGGGACCTCCTCTCGGCCCTAGCACCTACTCATGAATCTGAAACGTTCATGTTTCATTAGGCATTTCGCCCTCCTGAAAACAAGAGAAAAGGTGCGAAGGCAGAATCCTCTCGGCCTCGCGACCGCGTATTATAAGCCAAAGCCGAGGCCGTAAAAGACATGGCCGAAGGTGCACTGCGGTCAAATCGCCACGTGGCCTCAGGGTCCTACGCCCCATTTAATGAAGTAATGCCTCTGACTATCGCAGCAAGCCCACTAGTCGCAAGAAGCATTTAATGCACGAGGGAAGAAGGGAAGTGACTGAAGTCAGGATTTGGTAATAGAGATCAGAGTGGTTAGGCACAAGCACTCTCACAAGTATGCCTACAACTTGAGGTCAGATCACCAACCACCAGACCAGGGCATTAAATGCATTACCACGGCCAATGGGGCAGAACCCACGATCAGGGCGGTGGCCGAGATTTACCCGGATCCATAGTAGTCATACTACCATGCTTCACGATCCCAAATGCCAATTTAACTACCTACTTACCCCGATCAGGCTCCACCATGCAGATCTTTTCAGCCTCGATTGTCCCTCCAGAACTCCCCCTATAAATACTAAGCTCAAGACTACATTCAAGGGGTTCAAATATTAAACCAAAAGTCTCCTATGAAGCAAATTACATTTTCCTGTAATGCACTTTCAATACCTTTATTTGCTTTCCTAGGAGTAGTGGTAGATTGTAAGGAAAATCCATTCATCAATATATCATACGACCCTTGATTTTTAAGACGCCGGAGCACCATTTCTGTTGTCATCTCATTCACCCCATATATCATACGACCGTCGCTCTCGAGCAATGCGCCGGAGCACGCCTAAAACCCGCCACCAACACCACCATTAAACGGCCTTGTAGCTCGGCCGTGAACCTCGATGGTCGAGATCGGGCCTCTCTCGCCACAATCGTTTGATCAGGAGTCGAACTCGAAACAAGCGCATCATTTAAACCATTGTTGACCCAAACCTCATCACCATCTCGACGCACGGTAGACCGTGTTGGCACTCCCGCGCACTACCACACCGCATCCAAAAAGGACGTCACGTGTTAACGCACATCCCCTAAGCCCGGAGCACCAGGCCGTGAGATTTACGCAGCCAACACTTTTGGCACGCCTAGTGGGACACTTGTCAAAAACTTATGGTGGAAACTAGGGCACATGCAAAGCTCAAAAACAAAACAGTCGAAATGACTTCCGAGGCTCCTGAGTCCACCTCACCAATCACTATCGTCGAGACCGAACACGCGGTTAGAATCTCGGCCAGCGTTCCAATAACGACGGATCGTGCGGCCGAGTCCATGGGAGAGCAAGCAGAGTGGAGGATCTCATGGCTAAGCAGCACCTACAGATAGAGACATCCTTTATGGTCGCAATGGATGATTCTCCTCGAGCTACGACGCTCTTTCGTGAGAGGATGCTGACGTTGCCCCGACGCCTCCCGAGCCTGGACAGAGAAGCCAAGAGTGCGAGAGGTTTGAGCCCTACGGCAGCCTCGCTGCCTCTACCCGCACCTGCTGCCAGCACGGCCAGCATTCTCACCACGACCAATAGTGGGGCAATCCCACCGACATGGGTGAATCCTGCACGGACTGCCCACTGAAACAACATACGGCCCACTGCACACTTTGGTCAGACACGGGGCAAAGCACACCACGCATTTCGCGGTCCAAAGAATCCTGGCCTAGTTCACACTGCGGATGCGGCACTCCATCCTGCCCAAGCAATGCGACACCGCCTGCCACACAGCAGTATGGTCGAGCAATCAGCCTCACCATTACAGTCGTTATTTCGCTTAGGTACGGTTCGCCATTCCAACAAAGAACAAATGCGCACTTGGTCAAATCTACGGAGCGATCGTGCCGCCCGGCTTGGTCGCAATAAAATTAACCCTGCTCAAATGGCCCAACAGATAAGGCCGCAAACGAGGGGCAACAAGTTCCGCGGCGCTTGTCGCTAGCAAGAAGCCT
Source organism: Prunus mume (assembly GCF_029339155.1). Lineage (NCBI taxonomy): Eukaryota > Viridiplantae > Streptophyta > Magnoliopsida > Rosales > Rosaceae > Prunus > Prunus mume. The sequence goes on from NC_142699.1 coordinate 45,029,409, forward strand.
CCTCAGTGGACTCGGTTCAAGACGCGTCCGGCGAATGATCGAGGACGGCCTCGCTCGTAAACGACCGAAGTGCCAAGGTATACCAAACCGCACCTACCAGAAATTGACCGACCCCTCTTCCCCTGAACTATCGGTTGAATTCATTCTATTATCCGGGATGGGCAAACCTCCTCTATTGAACATATAGGCCGCTTCACGGCCTAGTGCGAAGAGGCCGATTCGGACGCCTGAGGCTCCGCTTATTCGTTCACTCTCGACCGCGCAGCGTTTCTTCATGGTTCATAAACCTTCCACCGAATTCGGTGAGAGATTGGTCTGACATGGAAAGAATATTCCAAGAACATTTTTATCGGACAACCGAGAAATAACGGTCGCCGAACTGCAAGGATGAGCCGCATCGGACGAATCGCTCACGACTACCGCAAGCGGTTCAAAACTTGCAGGAACTGTGCCGCATTTAACCTACGGAGAGGAAGTTTGTCAAGATGGCCGAAGAAGGATTGGAATTCTAATACCGGAAGAAATTCCAGGAATTGAATTCGGGACATCCACGATTTGATCAACGAGGTGGACCGATACGCATCCTTGTTGAAAGAAGAGGTGCAGAAGAGGACGGCTTCAAAAGGGACTTACTATCGGAATCCCATTGTCAGCTATGCCGAGGCAGACGGCTCCACAGAGGCCAAGAGCGACGAAGTTAAGATGAGCTCGGTCGAGGTCAGCATAGACAAACCATTCGTTTGCAAAGAACTTGTCAAGGCGACAATAATCGCACGAAGATTCCCGACGCCAAGTTCGCGACTCGAGAAACGAAGGCCTACACTTATGATTTGACTAGGGCCGAAGCTATCTTTGACCTATTGGCGAGAAAAAGGTCAAATTGTCCTTCGACCATAAAGTTCCGAAACCCGAAGAGCTCAAAGGAAAGACGTTTTGCAAATACCACAGTTCTTGGTCTCACAACACCAACAACGCATTGTTCTACGAGACGTCATCCGTGAAGTTGATAGACGAAAAGAAGCTCCAATTCCAAAAGGCGGCCATGCAGTCGACTCAAGCTATTCCTTCCACCGTCATCAACATGGTCAACGCCACCTCGGCCGAATATAGGAAGTTCGCCGTCACAAAGGAAAGGAGCCATTGGCCAAACCGAATTGGTACCGTGCAGCTTGGTGCAAGTACGAGATCGATCCATCTCGACCACCTATGAAGAACAAAGGAAGGCCGCGAGCCATCTCGACCACTTATGAAGAAATTCGGCGCCAAGACGATCGCTACGCCAAGCATGGTAGTTTTCGACCGACTAGGGCACAAAGCCCAAGACCTCGGCAGCCACAAAGACGGTTGCTCCTAGACCGCTGGTATCATGCACGACTGGGCAACACCGAGCCACCGACAAAACCTGTACCGAGAAGGATGCGAGACAAGTTCAAGAGCCAAGATACGACGCCCGTGGAGGGATTAAACGCCAAAAAGATGGCGATCGCAGACGAGCCACCATCCGTATTCAATCGCCTCCCACAGCGAAGGTTGCCGATCAAGCCTCCAAGGACGTGGAGCCCTAGGCAGGACGCTTTTTCCGCGGGCGGTGGCTGTTTCGTGGCCAAACCAAAAGCCGCGCCCTCGAGAAAACAGATGAGGGTATCATCGACGTCTACCATGGAAGGGACCCCCCTTTTCGCCAACGATTTTTCCTTTCTCATGGAGTTCCAAGGACCACTCGCCACCGACCTATAAGGCATGACCCCCGAGAACTGTGAAATCATGGAGTTGGCTCTCAAAAATACTAAGGCGGAGGGGCTCCTCATTACAGGGTCCGACTTCGGCTATTAAGGCCGTATACCAGGCAAACCGAGAGGCGGGCAAGAGGAATGCCAGGTTACCGACCCGATCAGGGAAGGCTAGAGGACAAGGCCCCTTTAGCAAGAGCGACTTAGAATACCTCCGCCAATATTTTATCTGTGACTCGGTCGGTACTATCTTGGTCCTGACGACCGAGGAAAGGGCCCGGGTAAGACGTCTGGACGACTACTTAATGGCTAGGGATGCGTTAGCTAAGGCTAGACAAGCCCTCGAGGAGGAGGTCGAGACCTTGGACCCCCCTAAGATCAAAGCGTCCACGGACGATATCCCTCGGGACTGCAAGGCCTATGATCGAGGGCCCCGACGACCCTTTCTTTGGACACGAGGTCGAAGACAACTCCATATTGGGAATCTCCAACGAAGAATACGAGGAGGTCATCAGGGTGGTTGAGGAAAAAACCCTCGCCAGGGGCGGCTGTGAGGGCAAAGAGGAGTCTGGTAGGGGAAACCAACATGAGCCAAAGAAGGTAAGCATAAACATGGTCTTGGTGCTACTATCCGAGTTTTCAGCCTGTGAGGCGGCACCAACGGCTGGATAATGACGTGGCCGAGAAGCAATTTGATCAAAGGCCAAAAACAAAGGAAGAGTTGTTGGCCATAGCTTTTAACGAGGTAATACCCAGGGACAAGCCAAACAAATACCGACATCTCAAGCCGTTGTACATCTCGGCTCATGTAGAGGTGTGCCCGTGTCCAAGGTCTTCATTGACTGTGGGGCAACGGTCAACATCCTTCCCTATTCCTTGATGAAGAAGCTGGATAAGTCAAAAGAGGACCTCATCCCCAGCGACGTGGTCATGAGCAGCTTTGTCGGCGATAAATCTAAGACCATCGGGGTATTGCATTTAAAAATCATCGTGGCCGGCCAGACAAGAGTCGCGGCCTTCTACGTAGTCGAATCTAGTGTGGACTACAATATATTGCTTGATCGTGACTAGATCCACCAGTCCGGATGCATACCGTCCTCCCTCTTCTAACTGTTGTTCTTTTGGGACGGCTAGAGGGTATCCATACACCCGGCCGAAAAACCCTTCGAAACCAATGCAGGTGCAAGCACGACTTACGACGACGATGTTGGATGGGTTGTCTTCACCGCCACGGCGATGCAAGCGGCTGATCGACCTGTGACAACGACTCGTAAAGTGCTAGAGTTAGGCGTCGAGAATGTTCGACAACATTCGCGCGGAAGTATTGATCGACCTCACTAGCCTTTAGATGATGATGAACCACTAAAGAAGAGGGAGGGGCGGCCGTGACCGACCTACTAGAAAGACTCACTGGAACATTGGGCGGAGGAATTCTTACAGCCAAACTCTCCGATCAACCTAATCGAATTCCTCCACGAATCGATAAGGCGGACACTTTAGCCTTTGACGACTTGGAAGCGGCGCCCGCTGAGATGGAGGATGACTACCCCAAGGTCTAGGACCCATTATTAGAAATAAATATAGGGACCGAGTCCGAACCACCACCTCTTTTTGTAAGCCACCTTGAACCTCGAATTGGCAGCCAAGATTATCGACCTACTCCATGCTTTGGCTGACCCAATAACAAAGCAATCTCAACATGGGTAAATCTCGCACCACCTACTAGACGACGGACGACGACCCACTCCAGCTTTGGCCTTGTCACTGGGCAAAGTAATCGCCCGCCTCTACTCAGGTCGCCTGCACCCATCCCGGCCCAAGCAACTCGACAATGTGCCCACATAACAATACGGTCGAGCAATCCGACTGCTTCACCATTACACATGTCGTTATTACCGGGCTCCCATCTTCGTGCGGTTCGCCATTCCAACTACGAGCCATACGAACCCCGGTCAAACCTACGACATATCGTACCACCACTCGGCCGCAACGGCCAAACCCCGCTCATGGCCCAAAGGTAAGGCCGCAACGAGGGCAACAAGTCCCATAACTAGTTGCGGCCAAAGAAGAGTACCCTCGGGGCTCCGATTGAAGATGTCCGCGAATGATCGAGGACGGCCTAGCTCTGAGGCACCAGCGCCTAAGGTATACCAAACCATACCCGCTTTAAATTGACCGAACCCCTCTTCCCGGAACTACGGGTTGTCGGATTCATTCTATTCTCTCGGGATGGGCAGACCTCTCCACCGAACACAGGCCGCTTCACGGGCCACAGGGAGGCCGATTCGACGCCTGAAGCTCCGCTTATTCGCTCACTCTCGACCGGCGCGCGCCTTCTCGTGCTTCATAAACCTTCCGCCGAATTCGGTGAGGGATTGGTTTGACATGGAAAGGATATTTCAAAAACATTTCTACTAGACCAATCGGGAAATAACGGTCGCCGAGCTGGCAAGGATGAGCCAAGCGTCGGACGAATCACCTCGCGACTACCTGCAGCGGTTCAAAACGTGTAGGAATTGGTGCCGCACAAACTTACCGGATAGGGAATTTGTCAAGATGGCCGAAGAAGGGTTGAAATTCGAATACCGGAAGAAATTCCAAGGGATTGAATTCCGAGACATGCACGACTTGATCAACAACATGGACCGATATGCATCCTTGTTGAAGGAAGAGGTGCAAAAGAAGACGGCTTCAAAAGGGACTTACTATCGATATGAATCCCGTTGTCAGCTATGCCGAAGGCATAATCCCGCAAAGGCCGAGGGTGATGAAGTTGAGATGAGTCGGCGAACTCCGCATAGACAAGCCATTTGTCGCAAAGGACTTGTCAGGCGGACTTTCAAACCACCGGTCGTCAGACGGATGATCAGTATCATGCTCGACACGGGCGCAAAGGCGAACCGCTGACAAAGACCCACCAGAAAGATGCAGAGGCAAGCTCAAGAGGCCAGTATAGACGGCCCGTGTCGAGGGTTAAGACGCCAAAAGAAGATGGCGGTCAGAGACTAAACACCATCTGCCAATCGTTCCCCATGCGCAAAGTCGCGGCGCTTAGTGTCCAAGGGCGTGGCGCCCTAGGCAAGACAGTGATCCCCACGGAATGGCGGCCGTTTCGGTCGAGCCAAAGGTCGCGGCCCTAGAGGGAGCAGATGAAGGCATCATCGATGTCTACCACGGAAGGACCTCCTTTTTCGGCCAACGGTTTGTCCTTTCTCATGGAATTCCACAGGATCACTCTACCATCGACCATACGGCATGACCCACGAGAAACGCCAAGGCGTAAAGGCTCCTCATTACCAACGATCCGACCGGCCATTAAGGCCGTATATCAAAGTAACCGGAGGCCAGTGGCAAGAGGGATGCTAGGTTACCGACCCGAGCAGGGAAAATTGAAGGCCAAGGCCCTTCGCATAAACGATTTGGAATACCTCAGTCGATATTTTATCGTGACTCAGCCAACACCATCTTCGGTCCGACAACCAAGAAAGGGCCCGTAAGACGGCGGGACGATTACTTAGCGGCCGTGGATACGTTAGCTAAGGCGAGGCAAGCCCTCGAGGAGAAGTCGGGACCTCGGCACCCTAAGACCAAAGCGACCACGCATTTATACCCGGGACTGCAAGACCTATGGCCGAGGGCCCGACGACCTTCTCTTTGGTCACGAGGCTGAGGATGACCTCGCGTTGGGAATCTCCGATGGACGACTACGATGGGATCCTCGGAATGATTGAGGAAAGAACCCTCGCCGGTGGCGGCCGCGAGGTCAACAAAGAGGCTGGTAGGGAAACCAGAAGCCAAAGGAGGTTAGCATGAACATGGTTTTGGTACTACGGCGAAGTTTTGCCCAAGAGGCCGGTACTAACGGCGTGGATAATGACATGGCCGAGGAACAGCTCGACCAAAGACCAAAGACAAAGGAAGAATTGTTGGTCGTGGCTTTTAACGAGGTAATACCCAAAGACAAGCCGAACAAATACCGATATCTCAAACCGTTATACATCTCAACTCATGTGGAAGGTATGCCCGTGTCCAAGGTCTTCATTGACTGTGGTGGCGACGGTCAACATCCTTCCCTATTCCCTGATGAAGAAGCTGGATAAGTCAAAGGAAGATCTCATCCCCAGCGATGTGGTCATGAGCAGCTTTGTCGGTGATAAATCTAAGACTATTGAGTATTGCCGTTAAAAATCACCGTGGCCGACCAGACGAGTCGCAGCCTTCTACGTGGTCGAATCGGCAAAGATGGACTTCAATATATTGCTCGGCCGTGACTAGATCCATCGACCCTGGATGCATACCGTCCTCCCTCTTCCAATCAAGTTGTTCTTCGGGACGGCGTAGGGTGTCCATACACCCGGCCGACAAGAAGCCCTTTGAAACTAACGCGTCGCAAGCACGGATTTACGACGCACGATGTTGGATGGGTTGTCCTCAACAGCCACGATGAAAGGGCCGCCAACGAGACAATGGCCTAGAAAGTCGGAGTTAGGCGCCGAGAATGTTCGGCGAGATTCGGCCGCAAAGTATTGATCGACCTCACTGACCAGATGATGAATACAGCCACTAGAGAGGAGGGAGCGCGGCCATGACCGATCTCGCTAGAAAGATCACTGAATATTGGGCACAAGAATCCTACAACCAAACTCGCGATCAACCTAATCGAATTCCTCCACGAGTGGATGAAGCTTACACTTTGGCCTTTGGACGACTTGGGAAGGCGCGCCGAGATGGAAGATGACTCACCCCGAGGTCCAGGACCCGTTATTAGAAATAAATGTGGGAACCGAGCCCAACCACGACCTCTTTTTGTAAGCCAGTTTTGAACTCTAAATTAGCCGAGATCATCGGCCTGCTTCATGAATATAAGGATTGTTTTGCTTGGGATTATCTGAGATGCCCGGATTACCAAGAAGTTTGGTCGAGCACGAACTAAAAATTAGGAGGGTTTAAGCCTTTCCAACATGCCGAGGCGATTCTCGACCAAGTATAGCTTAAGGTCAAAGAGGAAATTGAACGGCTCTTGAAGCCGGCTTCATCCGCATTGGTACGCTGAGGGTCGCCAACATTGTACCAATGTTGAAAAGACGGGGGCTTTGAGGGTCGCACCGACTACAGAAATCTAAACTCGCGACCCCCAGGGACGAGTATCCCATGCCCATGTCTGACCTCCTAGTGGACGGAGCCGCGGCACGAGCTCTTGTCTTTCATGGACGCCACGCTGGCTACAACCAAATCTTCATAGCCGAGGAAGATGTCCAAGCACAATCGGGACTTATGAATGGGTAGTCATGCCATTCGCCTAAAGAACGCCGGCGCAACGTACCAACGAGCTATGAACCTTATTTTTCACGACCTAATTGGCCGAACGGTCGAAGTCTACATCGACGATGTTGTTGTGAAGTCCCCATCCAAGGCCGACCATGTGGGGCATCTCCGACAGGCTTTCAATCGCACCGGGCACACGGCCTAAAGATGAACCCTAAGAAATGCTGGCGCCACCGGAACTTTCTCGCTTCTTGGTCCACCAACGGATAGAGGTAGATAAGAGTAAAGCCACGGCCATCATGACGGCACCCCCGCCAAGGACCAAAAAGGAACTCTAGTCTTTCCTCGTTAAGGTCAACTTTTTAAGGCGGTTCATATCCATTTGGCTATGAAAGATCCGGCCATTGACTCTTTTGCTCAAACCGAAGACACGGAGAGGTTCGTGGTGGGGCGTAACATCAAGCGGCCCTCGACGACATCAAGCAGTATTTATCTCACCCACCGGTCCTTATGCCGAAGAGGGAAACCCTTGAGGCTTTACATTTCGGTCAGAGGCTCTATTTTGTCCGCCGGGAACAACTAATCTGAGCGAGAGCAAGTAGTGCATTATCGAGCCGACCCTCAACATGGCCGAGCTCAACTATTCACCAATCGAGAAATTATGCTTGGCGCTTTATTTCGCGGCCACCAAGTTGCGCTATTATATGCTTCCTTCGGTCGTTCAGATCATCTCTAAGACCGACCTCATCAAATACATGCTTACTCGGCCGATCATACGCGGCCGGATCGGGAAATGGACAATGGCATTGTCCGAATTCACCTTCCAATATGTGGCCCGAAGTCGGTCAAAGGCCGCATTGGCCGATTTCTTGGCCCACCACCCGGTTCAGGGGCAAGAGGGGAGTTGGAGGTTGAGATCGCATGACCAACATGGAGAAAAACTACTGGACCATGTATTTCGATGGCTCCAATACCGAGACCAGTCGGGGTTGGGGTCGTGATTGAATCCCCCCAGGGACAAAGGTGGCAATTTACATTCCAGCTTGATTTCAAATGCACCAATAATCAGGCAGAATATGAAGCATTCATCATCGGTCTTGAAATTCTAAAAGGAATGAAGGTGACCCGTGTCCTGGTCTACGGTGATTCTCAGCTAGTAATTAACCAACTGACCGGGAATATCGTGAACGAGCAAAATTTAACCTTGTATATGTAACGGCCCTCAACACGGCCGATTTAATTTTCGATCTCCTTCGTTTACGCATTCACGCGCTTAAAACCATGAGGCCAATGAGATGGCCTGTAGCATCAGCGTGAACATTCCGGACACGACGGCCACCCGTAATAAGAATCGAGAAGCGCACCGCCACCTTTGGCCGAGCGGGAATGACGGCGCAGTATCATCGCCAAGATTACCAATGAGGTCGAGGAGGCCGAACCGATCGGGCACTACCCCATAGTGAAGTATCCGCGCGAGCCTCCGACAACCACGAAAGGACTACCCGCCGAGCCCGGGATGTTATTTAATTTATCGTAACGAGCTGCAAAAAGGGTCGGACGATTATTGCTCATATGTTCTAGCGCCAAGATGTCAAGGTTATCATGGCGAATCCACAAAGGGATTTACGCGCCACCACCAATTAAGATGAGATGGTTGGTCGAGGCACGGCTATTATTGGCCGTACCATTTTAAAGAATCGCCGTAGAATATGCAAATGGGTGCATCAAGTGTCAAATCTACCCCATACAAAGGGTACCGCCACACCTCCACCTGGCCATTAAGCCTTGGCTGCTCAGAGGATAGGCCGTGGATATCATCGGCAAAATCTACTCCGGGCGTCCAACCAAAACGCCTGGGTTTTGGTCGCAATCGACTATTTCACTAAATGGGTCGAGGCGGAGTCCTATCGGTCCATTTCTAGTACACAGTGGTCGATTCTTCAAAATCACATCGTCCACAGATTCTGTGATACCCAAACCATCACGGTCAATAACGGCCCAAGATTCGTGATCACCGAGACTCGAGAATACTAAAGGATGGGAGATCAAATTGGTCCACTCACGCCTCTACTACCCACAAAGCTAATCTGACAGCCGAGGCAAGCAACAAGATAATCAAGGGTATCCTTAAGAAAATGATTGAGGAAAAACCTATGGCATGGCACGACTTACTCCCTGAGGCCCTCTGGGCTTACCGAGTCTAGAAACGATCGGCTACTAGCACATCCCCTTATGCCTTAACCTACGGTCATGACACCATCGTTCCAATGGAGCTAAAGGTTCAGTCCTCTGTGTGACCAAACGACCTTGGCAGGAAGAGAAGGACTATGCGCAGCCATGGCTCAGGAGTCAAAATTTGGAGCAATCCAAGCTCGACGCCTATAACCTAATGCACAAAAGCAAATCGCGGCGAGGTCCTACAACAAGAGGGTAAAGTAAGGACTTTCACTAGGCGACGGTATGTATGCGTGCCATTTTATCGAACTAAGGACCCTTGCTCGCAAATTTCACCCAATTGGGAAGGGCCATTTATTATCGATCGAATCCTTGGCCGAGGTGCATTTCAGTTAAGAAATAGGGATAGGGAACAACACAACTTGCCAATAAACGGCCAATATTTGAAGAAATATGCCCCGTCATTATGGGAGACGGCCGAGAATGGGTTATGAGGTTTTGCAATCGGCAAAGATAAACCATACATTCGGTCAGGAAGAAAATGGGTTATACTTCATTTATTTTAAAAGAAAGGAGGCACAGTTACAAAAAGGACGGCCGGTCATGGCCGAATGGAACATATAAGCATACATATGCAAAAAGTAGAATACATCCTAGATCTATGAACGGCCGCGTCTTGATCCCCTTGGTCGAACAGGTAGATGATTATTCCTAGACGCCTCCACCGCCACGGTTTCACTAGCCGCGATCGAAGGCGGGCCGCTACTCTAGACATGGGTAAGACTGATCGCAATCGGGCTCGCCGCCCGACATGGCTGTAGGGCCACACTGACACGGTAGCCACCAAAATCGGCTCGCTATTCCAGCTGATATGTGGACGCTACCGCCATGGATGAGACCAAAGTCGCGCAAGGCCGCTCGCCCTCGCCATGGCCTGTGGCGTGGTCATATATCTCGACAAATCGTGGTCGGGAAACTAGGTTGTTGCACACCTCATGGATGCAACCTACGTGCAGCCGGGCGGATATGGGCCGTTGGAATCGTCATACCAAGCCCTTCATTCATCTTCATCGATCGACATTGACATGTTCTCTCCGCGCCATGGCATGGGAAGGAAGGCCATTCTCCCTGTGGCCGGAAGGAATCTCGCCACACCATGGCTTTGGCCTACGCCGACGCTTCGTCGAACGGCGATAGTTGTTGATAAGCAGAGGGAGAAACCAATCGATCAAAGCCACGACGCAGGTCCGTGGATATGGCTCACCCTTTGGTTCCGGAGGCTAAGGGGGAGACCACCGGAGCAAGTTGGAAATGAAGGAGAAGGATGAAGAGAAATAAAGAAGGCTATGCTTTTATATCGACATGAGTATGAAACTAAAGGGCATGGCTATCTCGAGAGACGGAGCGGTCTCGACCGCCGCTTCGCGACGCTGATGACGTTAAAGCTCTAAACTCGCTGCTCCATTTAACGACAACAGCGTGTTTGCTCTATGATGGCTCGCGACGTGCGTTTATGATTTAATGCTATTGACTCCACGATTTAAAGCACCAATCACAATCACTTGTGGAATAAAGGTCCATCCTTTGAATCCTTTCACCGCCTGTGCCGCGACCAAAGAATCCAGGATGTGGGGCAATGTTTGTGGCTAATAAAACACGGTCATGAATCGATTGAAGCGGACTTCTCTACTGGGTGCCTAGCGCTTGTCAAGCGGCCTCCTAAAAGCAAAAGAAAAGCTGCAAAGGAGAATCCTACCTGCGAATCGAGGTTTTGAAGACCAAGGTCAAGGCCGCAAAGACATGGTCTAAAAAGCTCGGTTGAATTCACGCGGGCCTCGTGCAGGCCCACCTCCATTTAATGAAGTATGCCTCTGACTTCGTGATCAAAACCTACTAGTTAGTCACAAGAAGCATTCTAATGCACAAAGTGACTAAAGTCGATTTGCAATGGGAATCAGGGTGGTGGTAGGCGCAGTAGATATTCTCACAAGTAATCTTACGACTTAGGTCAGATCATCAACCACCACCCAAGGCATTAAATGCATTCCCACTGGGCAAGGGTAACCTCCCATCAAGGCGATGCCGAGATTTGCAGTAGATTTATGGGGGTCACACCACCATGCTTCTCAACCCTGCACCTCACCATACTATGATCCCAAATGCCGATTTGACTACCCACTTGCCCTTGGCCAGCTACCACGCAGTCTTGTTAGCACGAGTGTCCCTCCAGGACTTCTATAAATACTAAGCTCAGGACTACGTTCAAAGGGTTCAAACACCAAAACCAAAAGCCTCCCACGGAGCAAATTATATTTTCCTGTAATGCACTTTCAATACCATTTATTTGCTTTCTTAGGAGTAGTGGTAGACTGTATGGAAAATCCATCCATCAATATATCATACACTTGATTTTCAAGGCGCCGGAGCACCATCTCTGTTATCGCTACTCACCCCATATATCATACAACTGTCGCTCTCTTGAGCAACGCACTGAAGCACCGCCTTAAAACCCGCCACCTAACACCATCACTAAACGGTTGTAGCTCAGCCAGAACCGGCGGCCGAGATTCTGCCTTCACGGGCCACTGTCGTTTGATCAGGAGTCGAATGCAAAAACAGCGCAATATTTAAAACCATTCTACCCGAACTTCATCAATATCTCGACGCATGGTAGCCGTGGCTGGCTTGCACGCCGCACAACGCATCTCATCCAAAAGAAGGACGCTCACATGTTGAAGCGCATCCTCGGCCCTGAGCACTAGGCCGCGAAACTGTGCGACGAACAAACACTCTCCAATAGCAATCAAAGAATTAGACCAAGTCGAGGGAATCTATTCGGTAGGTCTCTCCAAGAAGGATGGAAACAAGAGGACGACTCGAGTTCAGTATATCCATGATCCTCGATAATAAGAGAAGCGTTAGATCGGCTGAGTGCCTAAGCAGGAGGAAAAGGCAGAGCCTTACCTTTTCCTCCGAACAACAAAGCGTATTTGCATGGTATCCATCCAAAAATGTCGAGGCATCGATCTCGACATTATCCGCAGCCTTACATGTCGCCTTCAAATATTAAGCCTCAGAAAGGGTAAGAGACGCAACTTGCCTAATGAGCCGGTTGCATATTGAAGCTTCTAGATTAACAAGCTACTAGTTGTTTGGTTTATTGATATGAGGATCATTGAAGCTTAGATTAATAAGCTTCTAGTGCAGAACATTAGCTTATCTGAACTTTGCATACAATTGTCTCTTCTTAAGCTTTCAACACAATTTTCAAGTGCTTTATGTGTGCCTTTTCACTTTTAGAATACACTAGAATATTGTCTAAGAACACAATTACAAAGCGGTCTAGGTAACATCGAACACCTGCTCATGAAATCTATAAATACGAATGCATTACCTTGATCCGCAATCGATGATAGCCCGATCTCAAATCAATCTTAGAAAAGACCTAGCACCTTCAATCGACGAACAAGCTCAATGAGACAATAGATATCGGTTCTCGCAACTCGAAGCAACTCTCTCAATTCGGCTTGGTGCCATTCTATACGGTTCAAAATAGGATTTATTCCCGACGAGTTCAATAGTGAATTCAATCTCCTGCTCAGAGGTAATCCAAAGATCTTCTAGAACACATCCGAAACTCCTGCACTCATCGTAATATCTTCCAATCGCAATCCATTATCCTGAGTATCAATCAGATGAGCCAAGTATCTTCACCATCCTTTTCTATAAATCTGCCTTGCCGCATAGTCAAATGAGGCAAAATGGAAGAACTCTATGCTCCCCTTAGAAACAATCAATCGAAGCATGATGCTTGGCTAACCAATCCATACCTAGAATGACGTCTAAATCCACAATATCCAAAGGGATTAAGTCACCTCCAAGAATACATCTTCTACTAAAACCAAACTATCCTTGTACACTGTACCATCCATAAAAACATCTCCTATGGGTATAGAAATAGCAAGCTCCCCACACAAGGCCGTGAGTCTCACATCAGCATTATGGGCAAAACTATGTGCAACAAAGGAATGTGTAGCCTTGGGGTTGATCAAAACATGTTCAGGAATTCCAAAGATTGGTAACATGCCTATAATGACATCTGGTACCCCTATGCCTCCTACTGAGTCATATTATAAACCCTGCTGGTTGCTCTAGAATGTCAACCACGCCCTCTGCTAATTTCACCTTTGCACCTGTATTAGTCTGGGACCCACTGGATGAGGCCCCACAATCTAAGATGTGCCTGACTCGCCTGGACTCACCTTTGAGTTACCTCGTAGTAATCTTTCCCCGTAGTAACATCAAACTTCTGTGGCCGTCCTCACGCACAATGATAACACCCTGATGCACTCCTACGATAAGGGCCTATTATTCCACCAGATACCGTCTGTGTCGCCTCTTAATGCTCTAGTCGTAGCATCACTACAACGAGGTCCAAACTAACACTGAGTAGATCCTCACTAGAATTGGCTCATCAAAACCTCCATAATCGTGACTACTAGAAGATCCCGAGTTGAAGCTACCTTGATTGGGACCACTAATCAAACGACGCCAAAGGAATCACCAGCCCTCGTACCATCATCTAGCTACTCAATAAAAGAAGCAGACATCCCAAGATCACCATAATACCAACAATAACCCATCACGATGTCACAAATGGTCAGCCTTAAACCCTAGTGAACAATCGCATTTCTTCCTCTCATCGCCACCAATGATGCACAATGATGGGCAACTCAATGAATTTCTTTTCATACTCCAATACCGCTATGCTACCCCGCTCAACTTGTAAGAACTCCCCATCTTCATCCGACATGTTAGAGTGTAGAACTGCTCATCAAGCGCTCGAAATACTGCTATGTGATGGCTAATGGATCTTGGTGCCGCTTCTTCTTATTGACTCTCACCAATACCTTGCATTCTTAGAAAGAATAATGCAGCAAAACTACTTCTGCATTCTTGTGGAACGCTCCATTACATCCATGATCCTTTCCATCTTCTCAATCCACTTTACTATAGTCAATCACCACACCATTAAAATCCACTGCACTACCCTTTACTGCCTGATCCGTCGATAGATCTGGGTATGCCCAGCTTCAAGACAAGGCTTGGGTCAACAATTCTAAGGTATGTTGGAAAGAAAGGGTCAACTCAGTTGGGTGGACAACACTAGTACCGCCGTTGATCTCCCATAAATGATCTGCCGATGTTCTTGCTAGGACCCAAATAGGATAATTTTTCTACCAAGAGGGCATCTTATCCACAAAGTCAAGAAACATGAATTCATCAATACACTGATGCCTTGATGCCGGTTGACGTGTGACTCGACCCAAATTTCACTTTGTAAATCGTGTTTGAACCCTATTCGTGTCCAACACTGCAAGTACTAAGCACACTTGACCAAATTTCCTTTAAACTAAAACTCAAAATTATTTTAAGGTTTAATTCTACGGAAAATCAATCAATAGCGTCTCCCCGTAAATTGCCTGCGTTTCCAATAATTATACACATGTATGAAATGCATTCTTATATCACAAGCTGCTCAAAGATGCATAATGTTAGAGAACACACACAATCAGCAGCAAATCTGTCTGCGCTCATTTGTAAAATATAATTATCAACATACTAACCCATTTTATTAAAACCATTTGAAAATTCATTTAATGCGTATTTATATTATTTCTATATCAACAAAATCAAGCATGCATATTTATATTCATATAACCATTCATACATTCAATCAATTCATCAAAACCATTTGAAAATATTGAAAAATAATAATTCCTTTCCACCTAGGTGTACCCTTAATAAATCCGTCAATTCCATGGTTTTTCTATTTATTTCCCACAATACCGTCAATTTCAAGTGTCATATAAGCGAACCTCCTCGAGAACTCGGAAACACAAAGTTAAACCGAGATGCATTCCTGCAGAACTCAAGAGACACTTGGTCAACTTGAGCTGCATTCCTCGCTCCCCATGGTCCGAGTATCCCTAGGACTCGTGGGCAACTGTCAAACGTAGGTCGACTCAAGAAGGCAACTAGGATGTCTATGGACATCAATATATTTGAAGGCAACAGTTTATTCGAAGGCAACATTTTGGGTATCTATAGTATTTTAAAAACCTTTCCTGGAAAATTATAATACTATTTCTCACCAACCTTAACTCAAGTTACTATTTCTTTTCTACTTTTGTTCACCTGCGTTTTATATTTGTTCCTCATATGGTAGGTAGTTCCCATTGTCTTGAAAACCAACTTGTCAACAAGGGTCAACTTTCTTTCTATATGATGCAAGCATTAGCAATAAAAATCCTAAAGACTTCTTTAAAAATGGATGACTTGCTAGGACTGTGAGAAATTTATAAACCTTAGCCTGCTCATTAGAAACCTAACTTTTAGATCTTGATTTTTCTCATTCCTCGTAACCCTTTGCCCTCCTCCCTGTGATCGCCTTTTGATTCCTTTCAATTTGTTTCTATTTTAGCTCAAATTCTGAAAATGTCATCTCAAAAACCTGTGCCTATAGCTTTCTTTTTCTTTGTTCCTCTTGCTTATATCACTAGGGCAGGAGTGGACAATCTGTTGGACATGGCTCAAAATTTTGGGTTCAGGCCCCATGGAAGGCTTGTGGATGTAGTTGGTGATTATCACGGAAGGAAGAACCAGGAAAAATTAGCAAAGCCCTTCACTATCCCTTCTGCCACAATCAACTAGAACTACTCATTTTCTAACTGCTTGAAGAAATTCAACTGAGGAGAGAATGACAAGGATCAACAACATATATTTGTTTCTTACATCTTGGTGAGCAGATTTTCTTCCCAAATCGTTTCTCGTTGTTCTTACGGAATACAAGCACCTAGAAAAGTACTACACAATTATCTTGATGTAGGGCTTGGGCTGCCGTTACAGCTCACTTGTATAGAACCTACATCTCTGTCACTTTGGAGAATCCTTTGAACCTGTCTACTCATACGATACGCAGTCGGATCGGCTGCAAGTCTATTTTCAGGCGGTTCCTAGACATGATGCCTTGAAGATCAAGTTCGCACTCCCATTAATGTCGTGAAGTGCCCAAGAATTGTACCAAATGCTTCATGCATTGTACCAGAGATCTGCAGCTCAGTGACAAATGGTGATCAGATGGACCTATCCTTGGTTCCAACACAGGTTGTTTGTTTGAGAAGGAACTAGAAAAAGGAGCGGCTAGAACAGATTTCGGGAATAAGTTCCTAAGCGTGACTCTGCCCCTGGACCTGCCTTTTGGAGGTTTCCCGCCTCCAAATTATCATTTGGGGGGAAGTGTATCATCCCAACTTCTATGCAAGGTAACTTGGCTGCCCTCAGCTTATTCCACTTAAATCATACATAAGCTGCAATCGAGCCACTTCCTGGAGAGACTAAGATGACCTGGAAGTGCACAAGGATTGTAGGTGCTCTGTGGACAAAATCAACAATAGTATGGACGCTCTCTACCTCATGGGCCTAATTCTGCAGTGCCGGTTTGATACTTGGTGAAGCTAGATTCAAAGGTATATGCCTCGTCTGCCACCAAAAGTGCTTTGGTGGCGGATTCTTGGATGGTCTTTCTTTGGAGAAAAGCCCACTGATTCATGGTGCAGACCATTAAGGGACATTAATGCTCAAGTCATTTAAGGTAGATTCCCAATTCGCCTTTTTTTCCTTTATTCTTTCTGTATTTATCTCATTCTGCCTATGTGATGATGTCTAATGATTTGTTCTTTCTGTAGCAGATCATTCCTTGACAAAAATATTGGAGTTACTAGTGATTGGTAAGTCCCAATTCTGTCATTGTATATTTTCCTTGCTGGATTGCGTTCTAACCATTTCTTCTCTGTGCAGTTACTAGTGTCATAGCTGCTGGGGATTTGGAACTCCCTTTTGGAGATGAAGGAGATACACATGAGACTCTGGCAGAATAGACAAGTGTTAAGGCAACCCCTTCTACCGGAGAGGAACAGGAAGGAGGAAACTGCGCAGGCTTTGGATAGTGTCGTCCAGCTTGAGAACTCAAAGAATCCTCTGATTTTGTTCATTTAGTTCAATCTATTTGTTCTAACTTTTATCTTCTGTTCTATGCGCAGCTGAAAGTTTTCTCTTTCTACTGCAGGTCAAAAATACTTAGGAAGAGGACTGTGGTGGAATATGTGGCCCAAGAATTTGCAGCAACTCCTACAACAATTACCTCGAGGGGGATGGAGTTGAGAGGAGGCTTTTGAAGGTGTAGAAGGCGGGAGAAAGGGTTTGTGGAAGGAGCTCGGGAGAAAACCAAAGTGGAAGAAGAGGTGAGTTTTGTTTTCAACTCCTTGGTCAGATTCATCTTGTGTTTGTTATTTTGTTATGACTCGTCCTTCTATATGAGGAGATTCCGTGAGGTGATAGCTGACATTGCCTTGGCTCAACAACACAAGAGCCGGAGAAGCGGAACCCGCAAGTTGTAGTGCCTTATTTGATGATGTGGGGCGAGAACCTTTGGCTTTCTTCTTGACGAGGCACGACAGTGGAGGCGGACTATTACATTGTTGTCCCTATACAGTAACTTCGTTTCTATTTACTGTCACTTCTTCAATTTAAATGCATCTTGGTTTCTCTAATTGATATTCCGTTTTCCTAGCTCGAGAAGAAGAAACAGGCTTTGGGACTCTGGTGTAGTGATCAACCCTCTCAAGTCACCCATTGTGGTTAGGTATTCCGTGTCTAGTCTTTCTTTTTTTTATTACATTATGCAGCCCAGGCCCGGCAGGTTATTTGTAGTGCCCATCCATTCTCTCCCGGGTTCCTCAACCACGACCTCATTTCTTTGATCAAAATTGTGAGTTCGAACCTATGGATTTAAATGCCAGCTAAACAAACTTGAGAGCAGCTCTCCCACTGGCAGCAGGCCAAGTCCAAGGTTGTGGATGAGGCAATGGAGGTGAAGATCGGCAATCCATTGGAAATGGAATTGGATGAACATGAGTAAACGACACAATTTCCACTTTGGAATCGGTGAAACACATTTAAAATGCACACAGTAGCGTGGGTTGTAAATGTACCAAAATATCACAGCATAACTGGCGGGGACTACGATTCGTGGCTGCACACGATAAGCGTAAATTGTAGGTTGCCTCGTACCCTTTACGAGGATCAAGCCACACGTAGTTCTTTCTTACTTTCTTTCATATGTAAGCCCAGGCATTTCGCGTAAACCAAGTCCTAAGGTTGGCATTCACGGAGTATCGGGACTCCGTTTCACGATCGTCAAATAAGTATACGATCACGGAATTACCTAGATCAACATACACGAGCATGACTACGATCCAACGGTTCAAACCTCTTGAACAGGAAATGCACAATGGCGAGATAGCTCGGGGTTCAAAGCGTTATCGAATAAGATCGCCAAAATCCTCTGGCTCGTGGGGACTAGGAGATTATTCTAGGGCTGACTCACTGGTCACCACCTCCCTCGCCCACGCTTGCCGCCGCCACTGCGTTTGTGTGGTGCCCTAAGCGATAACACTCTGCGGGAAAACTCTAAACCACGGCTCAAGACTCCTACCTGGGTATAACACCTATTTATTTGAGTCACTTTTGTTCTTGGACCTACCCCCAAAAAGTGGCGAGTAGCGGAATCTCAACCGAAATTCGGCTAAAACTTTGGATCAAGATCAGGTTATCCTTCGCTAGAAATTTCTGAAATCTACACCGAGCTGGGGCTCGAGAAATAGATGAGTTTCCATACCTGGATCACCGAAATGGTGGCGGATGGCGAAAGAGCGAGCCGTGAAAGTTCTGGCCGTCGAACACCAGCTTTGTTTTTGTGGTGTTATTTCCGAGCTACCGCGGAGAGCGGTCGGGGCAACAAAGCTGGGGCTGGAAGAGGAGAGTGTGGTGGTTCTAACTGAGACTAGTCTTGCTCGAATCTGGGGTCGGAGTTGAGAGAAAACACCTCGAGTCGTTGTTCCCAGTGCGAGTTCGGAGTTTATAAAATCTAAACCGAAATATTCAGTTATGCCTTCTGAATTTCTTTTGATTGTTATAACTCGCCGTTACAACTCCGATTGAGTCCACTACATGTCTACGGACGTTTCGTTCGTCCGCTCACATAGCAGTACAACTAAAATTTCTAAATTCCTTCCCGGTCAAAAAGTCAACTTTTAAACTAATAAAATATTCTAAATGTATAAGTGTCTTTTACCGGAATAAATTAATAATTAAATATTAATTAAGGACCGGGTTGTTACAATCTA
Organism: Prunus mume; assembly: GCF_029339155.1. NCBI lineage: Eukaryota > Viridiplantae > Streptophyta > Magnoliopsida > Rosales > Rosaceae > Prunus > Prunus mume. Next base: position 45,048,826 of record NC_142699.1, read on the forward strand.
CCCCTTTACAAAAATTTCGTCCTCAGAAATTTTACTTACCTACCACTTCATTCAGGGAGGATAAGTCTTGGCATCTGTTGGCTACTTGGGTTCTCAAGTCGCTCTTCTAAGTACTGCACTCACCACTTGCATCTCAATATTTGTATCTATAGGGCAATCAATAAAATCTGAAGGCCAAACATTTATATCTGAAAACCGGTGGCTTAAGAAAATATAAAACTTTGAAAAGAACTGATAACTAACTGAATTCTGATAAATTTAAAACTCTTGCTGCCATGAATCTCATATTTATTTAAAATCCATGTTTCCCTCAGGAGTATCGACACGGCTAATCTGGGCACAAGATTAATTTACCTTTTAAGTAAAAATTGAAATTCTAGTGTGACTTCTACGAAAAATTGTGAGTCTCCTACAAGTGAACATTTCCCAAAAACATTTACTGTCTGTAAAACAAATGTATATATATTTATATAACTCATACCATGCCAGCATGCATTAAATCATATCCAAGCAATCAAGCATCATAATATTCTGGCCTCAGGCCACAACAATTCAAATAAAATCAATTTGCTCACAAGATTCATCTCAACTTTCAGATCAATAAAAACACTCTGGCAATCTCAAACTTATGCATGATTATCAAATAGTAGTTCTGCTGAAAAATATTAAATGTATAATTCATCCTGCTCTGTAATCTAAATTTGGACTTCAGGAGATATCTAGTCAACCTGATCCACAATTCTGGCTCCCACGGTCCGAATAACTATAAAACTCGTGAGGCAACATATTTAATACCATATCCAATAATAACAATTAAAGTCATAGATAAATTAAAGCAAACTGGATTAAGATAAAATAGGCAAGTTCTGAATATCTTTATATCGACCTCACTTAAGATTTATAAATAAACATATATGTATATATATACATATAGTCTTGTAAAACAATTGTGATACTTTGAAGCAAAGTAGTGGTAACTGTATAAAATCCTTAATTTAGTTTAAAGCATCTCAAAACTGAAATTCTCTCCACCCCATATCGATCCGTCAATTCCTGATAATCGTCAACTCCCCTGGCAGGTCTCGGTGACACAAAGTCAACCCGAGCCGCCAAAGCTGGCGAGATTGGAGGGCCGTAGTCGCTGATCCATGGCTGGCCAGCGGTCTCGTAGACACCTCTCAATCCGGCCATGGCCCGGCACACACGGTCACGTCCCGAACTCGTGGGGCAAAATAGCCATTATACTACTGGCACCACATGGTTGAGGCGTCCCGATTTCGTGGGGCAAAATAATGTCTCAAGGCAAGCGGGGGGGTATCCTATGGTAGGTTTGAAAACCATAATCTATTATTTACATAAACTTTCAATAAAGTGATTCTCAAGCTGAACTTGTTCAATAGCTGATTCTCATCGACTTAAAATATATCTAGATATATATATATATATATATACCAAAATTTGATAAAAATCAAAAGTTATAATTCTTCCTTCTCAATCACTGAATATATGTATCAAATACTTAGCTAGCTGCTTAGCCATATCGGTCCCTGATTAACATATCAATCCAAAATCATATTTATAATCTTACAACACCATTAACCAAATGAACAAATATAAACATGCAAAAATATGTTTTTCATATAAAAACCTCAACGAATTTTTCAAACCATTCTGGATGTCTGTTTACTCAACCACACCAATAAAGTAAAATAACATAAGACATGTCCGCATTTTTAAATAAGGATGCACAAGTGATGCAACGTCTACAGGAAGTTAACCTAATGCTCGATACCAATTGAAACGACCTGACCCAATTTCACTTTGGAATCCGGGTGAAAACACATTTAAAGCTTGCTTTTTGTAAGCGTGGGTCGTAAATGACCAAAATATCACAGCGATGCACAAGCGAGGACTCTATTTTGTAGCTGCACGATCTGTGTAAGTTGCCTCACGTACCCTTTTGAGGATCAAGCCACCGTAGTTCTTTCTTCTATTCATGGTACATGGAGGCTGTTTCATAAACCAAGTCCTAAGGTTGGCATTCTGGAGTATCGGGACTCCGTTTCTGATCCGTCAAATAGTATCACGATCTGGAATTCCCTAGATCAACATACAGAGCATGACTACGATTCTTGGTTCAAACTGCGAACCCGGGAATCACACACTATGCGAGATCCGTTGAGGGTTCAAATGTTATCCGAATTAAGATCCATGATCCTACGCGCTCGTGGGGACTAGGAGATTATTCTAGGGCTGACTCTAAAGTCCCACCCTGCCTGCCCGCGCGCCACACGCGGCTGCGGCGCGCGTTCGTGCCTAAAGATAACACTCTACATCGGAAAAACTCTAAACCACGGCTCAAGACTCCTACCTTAGGTATAACACCCTATTTGGAGCCACTTTTGTTCTTGGATCTACCCCAAAAACAGGCGGTGGCTGGAATCTCAACCCGAAATTCGGCTAAACTTTGGATCCAAGATCGGTTACCTCGCTAGAAATTTCTGAAATCCTACCCAACCAGCAACTAGGGCTCGAGAAATAGATGAGTTTCCATACCTAGATCACCGAAATGGTGGCGGATGTGAGAGAGCAGCGCAGTTCTGAAAAAGCCGCCGAACACCGCTTTGTTTATTGGCTCTTTCCGACTACCACGGAAACGGATCGGGGCAGCAAAAGGCTGCTGGGACTGGAAGAGGAAGTGTGATGGTTCCTATGAAACTAGTCTTGCTCGAATCGGGGTCGGGGTGAGGTTGAGAAAACACACCTCAGTCATTGCTCCCGAATATCGAGTTCTGGGTTTATAAAATCTGAACTTCGAAATATTTACAGTTATGCCACTGAACTTCTTTTGATCGTAGCTCCTTCGTTACAACTCCGATTTGAGTCCACTACATGTCTCCGGACTCGTTTCGTCACGCTCTACACGGTAGCAACTGAAATTTCTAAATTCCTTCCCGGTCAAAAAGTCAACTTTTAAACTAATAAAATATTCTAAAGGTATAAGTGTCTTTTACCAGAATAAATTAATAATTAAATATTAATTAAGGACCGGGTTGTTACACATAGAGAGGCTGTTGACCAATTGATGAAGGACCTGGACCTGCTGCATAGACAGAACATGGCTCCCAAACCTATACTTGAGATGAGCCTTGGCTTGGCTAGAGATGTGCTTAACCTTCACAATCACTATGAGGATCTTAGGCCTACCTTCAAAACCTCTGAGTTCGCAAGGCTAGTTTAAGTCAACTTGGCTGATTATGCAAAAGCAAGCGGCCCTGGACTAGATGGTTGTAGGCTATAAAGCCAAGGCCCTTGTCGACGGCAATTTGGAGAAGCAAATTGAAGAACTCCAAAGGCAAGCTGGCAGAATGTAGGGAGGTGCAGAACAAGCTTGGGGTGGACTGAGTTCAGACCAGGATACCTTTCTTGTGCAGAGCATGGTCACGAGCTTCTGGCCGGCATTGGAAATTGCAGAGCTTCAATCCGAGAGATCTGCTTCAAAGAACTCTCCATCAAGAAGACCAGTTTGCAAGAAACCCTTAGGAAATTAGGGTTTTAATTTTAATTTTCTGAATGTCATAAAACTTAGTCATGGAAAATGACTATATTTAATAAAAGCTATTTATTTCTGTGGAACTTTTGTATTTTCGATTTCTTTTGATTAAAATAAAAGAAAGCAGAAAATAAAATATACTTAACAAATTACATCAAGAGCATAACTCTAAACAAAAATTTAAACAACATTTCCATCTTGTTCCCCTTCAATTCCAGATCTGTTTGGACTGCGTGTGAATCCCACATAGCTGGATAGAACTTTTTCAACCATTTACCATTGATTGGTGCTGCATAGATGTCTCCATATCGATCCTGTAATATGTATGCCCCCAATCCAAGGACTTGCTTGATTATGAAAGGACCTTCCCATGTGGGTGACCATTTTCCATAACCAGACTATGTATTCTGACCGGGAAGTTAGGCCTGCCTTTCTAGACTATTTCTCCCTTTTCAAGACTCTTGTTTTTAACTCTTTTGTTGTAGGCCCTTGATACAGCCTGTTTCCCTACTAAGAGTTTGTTAAGGGTATCAATTTTGCTAGTATCCAAACCTTTTAGTTCTAGTAGCATTGCTTGAGAATAGTCTTCTCCAACCAAATTGTGTTGCTGAGCAATTCTGAGAGATTGGACTGCTATTTCCATAGGCAAAATCGCATCAAGACCATAGGTTAGAGCATATGGGGTCATGCCAGTTGCATCTCTCTTTGAAGTTCTATATGCCAAGAGAGTTTCGATAATTTTTCATGTCATTGCTTTGGATTTTTCTCAAGCATTTCCTGATAATGTTGATGATCACCTTGTTACTTGATTATGCATGTCCATTAGCTTAAGCATAATAAGGAGTGGATTGAAGTAGTTTGAATTTGACTGCTTTTGCCATATCTAGCATTTCTCCAGATATGAAAGAAGATCCCCTATCAGTTGTGATTGACTCTGGGATACCAAACCTTTGTATAATCTGTTCTTCTATAAAGGTGATGATCTCTTGAGATTTAGTAGATTTAACAGGTTTGGCTTCCACCCATTTGGTGAAATAGTCTGTAGCTACAATGATAAAACAGTTTTGTTTGCTACTGGTTGGATAGATTTTGCCAATAAGATCCATTGCCCATCCTTTGAATGGCCATGGCTGCACTAGATTCATGGAAACTGAAAGATCCTATTGGATTGGTCCATGCCTCTAACAAGCTTCACATCCTTTGAAATATTCAATGCAGTCTTTTATCATAGTTGGCCAGAGGTATCCATACCTTCTAATTAACCAGCACATCTTCCTTCTACCTTGATGAGCTCCACATATTCCTTCATACGTTTCTCCCATGACCTTTATGTACTCTTTCTTACCTAAGCACCACAAAAGTAACTCATCTTACTGGGACCAAATCTCCATTCCACATCAGGTAGTTTAAGGCTATGATTCTAATCCTTTTTTAGAGGGAAGGGTTGGATATTGCGGATAATTGATTATAGGCAATCTCCAATCTTCTTCAGTCATTATGGCAACATTGACATCTATTTTCATCCCCTGGTCAAGACAGATGGTAGACTTTTCTTTCCTACCTTGATGATTCTTTGCACTGCAGTTTTCAGGGAGGGATTTGTACCCTGTTGCTCTAGGGCATCTCATTAGCTGCCAAGTTTTCTTCTATTGTAATATGTTCCCCATTGGCTACAATTCGCTAAAGATTTATGGCTGCCACTAGATAGACAGTTAGAGAGGGGCTCAAACATTTGTATTCTCCAGCAATCTGTTTTAGTACAAGCATGGAATCTCCTAGGATTTCAACAGATTGGATTCCTAGTTTCACCAGCATTTCTAGTCCTATAATTAAAGCCTCATATTCTGCCTTGTTATTGGTGCACTAGAAATCTAGCTGGAATGAATAATAGTGTTTGATTCTAGTGGATCCTCTAAAACAATCCTTGCCCAAAGGCTGAGTCTGTTTTAGATCCTTCAAATATAGCTTCCAAGGGGTGAGATGGAGTGAATAAATGGGATTATTTAGACAGGTGTGAGCTCTGGTCAATAGATCTGCATTGGTTATGTCCATAGAATCCATATTCTCAATTTTTTCTCCTGGATGATCTGCACGAGAAATGCAGCAGCTTGTCCTTTGATGGACTTCTAAGGAACATATTTGAAGGCAAATCAGGTCAGGAGCGAGTCCATTTAGCAATTCTCCCTCTCAACATTGGCCTTGTTAGCATGTATTTGATCAAATCTGTCTTAGCAATGATGTAGGTGGTGAAAGGTAGTATGTAATGTTTGAGTTTTATAGCAGTAAATTATAAAGCCAAACAAAGCCTTTCAATTGCAAAATATTTCCTTTCTACCCCTGTCAGAGTTCTGCTCAAGTAATAAATTGTCTACTTCTTCCCTTCCTTGTTATCTTGAACTAGTAGACTCCCAATGGATACTTCTGATGCAGAAACATATAACTTGAGAGGTCTGCCTCTCTTTGGTGGGGACAGAGCTGGTGGATTTGAGAGGTAATGTTTAATTTCCTCAAAAGCCCTGTTGATGTTGTCCTTCCCACTTAAATGTCTATTCCTACTTCAATCTTAACAAGGAGGAAAAATGCTGGATTTTTCCTGCATGATTGGATATGAATCTTCTTAGAAAGTTGATCTTTCCTAGGAGACTCTGCAATTCTTTTTTGTTCCGAGGTGGTAGCTTCCATGATAGATTTTGCTTTGTTCTTGTCGATTTCTATTCCTCTTTGGTGAACCAAGAAGCCTAAGAAATTGCTAGCTTGAACTCCAAAAATGCATTTCTTGGGATTCATTTTTAACTTGTGTTGTCTCATTCTTAGTAATGCCTTTTTTAGATTTGATACATGATTTCCTTTTTATGGGGATTTAATCACCACATCATCTATATAAACCTCTAGAGAATGACCTATCATGTCATTGAAAATGGAATTCATTGCTCTTTGATAAGTGGCTCCTGCATTTCTCAAGCCGAAGGCATTACAGTGTATTCAAAAGCACCTATATGTCCTGGACACATGAAGGCTGTCTTGTGGATGTCTTCTTTTGCCACCATTATTTGATTGTACCCTTCATTGCCATCCATAAATGACAGTGATGTTGGTTATAAGCACTTCATCTACCAGCATATCGCCATATGCATTGGATACTCGTCTTTGGGAGATGATTCATTGATTTACCATATGTCGCATGTCTATTGCCCCTTGTTTTTCTCTTAAGTACTGGTACAATATTGGACAACCAATTAGTATAAATGGCTTGGCCTGATAAAACCCGCTTTAACTAGCCTCTCCACTTCTTGTTTGACTTTTAGTTCTGTCTCTATGGACATCCTTCTTCTGACTTGCTTGACTGGTAAGTAACCCTCTTTTATTGGCAACTTGTGCTCCACTAGTCCTCTATCCAGTCTAGGCATTTCATGATAATGCCAGGCAAAACGGTCTTTGAAATCATGCGAAGTGCATTGATTTCATCCTGGATGGTTCTTCTAACAACTTCTTTGGATAAAGTAGATGCAGGGTCCTCTTACATCCCCCAAATTTATTTCTTGCAAGATCCTCCCATACAGCGGGAGAATCATCCAGTCTTTGTTGGTACAAATTCAATTCTTCCTCTTGCAGATTTCCTTCATGTTCTTATATACTCTCATGCATGTATTCTGTCATGTTAATGGCTTGATTATGCATAGAAAGCTTTCTTTCTTCCCAATATACCAACAATCTATTTGTAATGAATCGGATTGTTGCAGCTCGATCCTTTTCCCTGTTGGTTTGAGCTGAACATCAAAACTATGGAGGTTGAGAACTCAAGGTCTATTCCAGTCCTCTAGAGAACTAGCCAGACCTTCTTCAACGAGTTTCTAGGCCGTGACACCATTGGGACGGCTGCGTTCTGGTTAACTCCGAAGAAAATGAAAGGACCAAGGTCATCATGATAATATCTAGCCTTAAAACCTAATGCAGATGGCAAAAAAGGTCGTGGGTCGACCTCCACAATTTCCATAAAACCCTCTTCATGCCAGAGGACCAACTGCTTTGGTGTAGAGTGGAAGGAACACATAGACTCTGGTGGATCCAGTCTCTACCAAGCAGTGCATTGTAAGTGGTAGAAGTGGTGTCTACAACGAAAAATGCAATTTTCAACTTCTTGGTTCCTACTATGACGTCCACATCTAGTATTCCATGAGTCTTGGTGATGCCCCCAACGACGTTGGTGTACTGACTTAAGCGTGTTTGAATTAGATCCTTATCTGTTCTGCCCTATCTTGATCAGGAACTTCGTGAGGTAGAAGATTAATGGTTGCACCTTTATCTACCATTACTTTGGGAATAGGAACACCCCCAAAGTTTGTTGTTATGAACAAAGGTCTGAGATGATTGGCCATTTCTTCGGTAGGTTCGAAAAAGCACAGCTGCTCTATGGCTAATTTCATGGCAGTTCTACTGCTTTGGCAAAAGTAGGTGTTTGTTGTTATGCAACCTCTTCCACTTTGCCAATCTGCACTCGAAACTTTCCTAAGCAGCACATCTCCTTCCAAAGTGCTTTCTTGTCCTTTTGTTGCCCTGAACGTTTCTAGTAGGATAAATACCATGTTAATGCTTAGATCACCTTGTAATAGGCTCTCTAATTCTGCACTAAAAGCCTCAGTTTCTTCATCTAGTTCTCGTCAATACTCCATCTATTTCTCTCCATATTCTTCTGTCCAGTCTTCTTGTTCACTTGTTTCAAGGAGTCCACTCTGGTCGTCTGCCCCAGATGGTTCGTAATCCAACCTGCTCCTCTTTATATTCTCCAGCTCAATCTTCTTGTCTTTTTACTGGAATAGGTCCAGATTGAGCTTGTGACTATGAAGGTTCAAGCTGATTGACTAAGGATGAGGTAGGATGGATGGAAGGTTTGCTTGGAGGTTCTGTCTTTGTCAGCTCTTTTGGTTGACATGTTTTCTATTATGTCTGAGGATCTAGTTCTGGGTTTTTTCTTTCTACTGGTTGGAAGCTGGTCTTTGGAAGTACTCATGTGTGTCATCCTTACTCTTGAGGAAGGTGCAGATGTGCCTTTAGAACTCTCCTCTTCTGTGTTCTAGTTAGTTCCAGAGTTGGTCTACTGCTTTTTCCAACAAAATACCATCTGCCTTCTATGATAGTTGCCAAGGGCTTGTCATTTTCGGGCATCTTAACCTAGTGGTATTTCCTTCTTTGGCTGCTTTGTTATTCTTTCACATTGTGTTGGGCAGGCCTTAGATAGTCCTTCTGCACGTCTCTGTCTACGTAGACCAGCGAAAGCTGGGCCATGTTGGTATGATGTTCCAATCCTGTCAAAAACACTAGGTGTGGGCTGGCTTTGCCTATCCAGAGTTACCTCCTAACTCACTTTCACATTTGCATTTGCTGCACAGAACTACCCCAGCCGAAATGGTTGCCTTTGGCCTCTGAGTAGCCTCTCTCGTGGCTCTTCTACCTATGCTGGAGCTAGCTTTTACTGTTAGTTTGCCCTCTCTTCTGTTCTAGCCAATTTAAGTTGACCATGTTGACTTGAGGTTGGGGAAAAGGGTTTGTTGTTAACTTGAGGGAGGTTTCTCAGCCAGTTCCAACCTTCCTACTATTATACCTTCTTATATGACGTCCCTGAAAACAACACAACTATTGGTGGAATGGTTCCAAGAGTTGTGTCATCTGCAATATTATCTGCCCTTGAGTTCCTCTGGGTTGGGCAACTTATGGGGTGTCTCTATTGCCTTCTGTAGTAGCATTTCATCAAACAGAGCATCAACCTTAGTTAAATCGAAGGAATAAACTTTGTTCTGTGCTGATTTGTTTAGAACAAACCCTCCTGTAAATGGTGGCAGCTTATGGTCCTTTGGTGGCTTTGTCAAAGCCCTGCAGCTAATGAGATGTTTTAGTTTTGCCATTTCTACCACTGCAACTTCTCTTTCCTTCGAGCTTTCTGTACCTTCTTCTAATTCTACCTTAACTAGATGCACTGAAAAAGATGGGGTTTTGTAATATGTGCCTTTTGAGGAGTTCCTTCTCTGTTGTTCTTCCTTGAGCAGCTCTTTGTACTTAGATGCTTTGTCTACCAGATTCTGCCAGGTCTCCAAAGCAGCATCCCATCAAATCTCTTCCTTAGAGAGATTTTAAGGGCGGTTTGAGCCATTTGAATGAAGTGCCTTTCTTCCATAGGGATCTGGCATTTCATTTTAAGCTTTCTGAACCTGGTTAAGAAGTTTTAGGCATGCTCATCTTCACTCTGTTTGAGCAGCAGACAAGATCACCGTGGTGACTTGTTTGAATTCTGAAATAGTAGTCATGTAAGACATTTTCCATATGTTCCCAGGTTTGAACATAATTGGTTGGTAAGCTAGTATACCAGGTGAAGGCTTGTCCAAAGAGAGAATTTCCAAAAAGCCTTAGTTTTAACATAAGGTCATTTTCTATGGATATGCATTGGACAGAGAATCTACCTATATGCTCAACTAATGAAGCATAGGTGTCCTCTCTGTTGAACAAGGTGAAGTTTGGTACCTTAAAGCCCGGGGATAGAGGTATGTGATCAATATAGGCTGAATATGGCTTTCTATAGATGGGCTTTTCACCTCTTCTACCCTCCGGTTCCATCATTTCTTTAATCATTCTTTGAAGTGCCCCCATGTCATTCAAAGCATTGACATGATGCAAATTTCACCCCTGTTTTAGCTGGTTGTGTTCAATCTTTTATTCTACTATGTATGGCATGGGCCGAACTTCCTCTTCTTCGAAATCTGGATGATTCCTCTAGTTTGCCCCCAGTCTTTTCATGTCATTGTTTCCAAAGGGGTTGATTCCCCCTCTACTGCTTTTGCCTCTTACTAGTGGAGGGAGTGGATTAAGGTCCATCCTTCTAGGTTTATAGGCAATACAACTGTTTGCTCGGCCGAAGTGCCAGAGCTGATCACGTGGGGCCACTAGTTGTGGAATAGGTGAAGGTTTTAGTTGGTTCTGGGGGACCTGAACTGGTGCAGTGCCTTCTGGAAAAATTGAAGCCTTGTGTTCTTGAATGGGAAAGACTCCTCCCCTCTGTCCAGCTTGGATTTCTCCACGTCCTGGTATTCCAGCTATTTGTGCAATAAGAGGATTCTCTTGATATGGCCATGCCAGTCCTAGTGGAGGTCTAGCTGCGGGACCACAACATATGGGTTTGGAATTCTAGCAATAGCAGCCTCACGGTCCTTCCTGAACTACCTATTCACTTGCCATTGCATCATGGTTGTCAAGTTGTTTAGAGTATCCTGGCTCCTTTGGGTTGTGGCCTCCTGCTGGAACACAACCTCCTGTATCTGGTTTAACCTTCTTGAACCGGCACTGAGCCTACTTGAAACGCCATGAGTTAATTGCCTACCATCACTTTCTTCTGACTCAAGTCCTTCTCGAAGAGCTGCTTGATCTCTTTCCATGGTACAACGTGGATTCTTGCTAGAACTTCCAATATTCATATACTAGAAGATTTTCTAGGAGTCGTATCTTGAGAAGTCCCACTAGGCGTGCCAAATTGTTCACCCGTTTTATATTTTTTCCTGTGATGGTAGGGTAAGTTCCCCATTGTCTTGAAAATCATTGACTGGTCAACAAGTCAACTTTTTTTTCTGTATGAGCTTGCCCTTGCTAGCAATAAAAATCCTATGCAGACTTATTTAAAAATGGATAACTTGCGCCCCAAGTCACTGATTTCTAAACAAGCGATTGTGAATTTGGGTGAAGAATATCTCTCAAGTAAGTTTTTTTCTTGCCTCAACTGGTGAGAACTTCACAATTTTTCAGATACAAAAGTAGTTCGGCGGGAATAAATAACAAGAAAGTAAATCGTTTTGAAGTGCCTTTACAATACTCAAAAAGGGAAAGACCAACTCTAAAAAGGACGAAAGAGCATTGTACTTCAATTTCTACCTAGATAGCTACTTTTGATCTGGACTGGATTGGATGTATCCGCGCTAGATTGGACCATTAACACCTTCAACTGTCAAGTTTCAGCTATAAATCGATACCAACATTCGAGTTTGGCAGAGCTTTAATCTATTTCAAGCCCTAGAAGGCTTTTTGAACAGGCAGAATTGGAACCTCTTCACCTGAAAGCGAAGTGGCTGAATTTGATGATTACTTGAGCTGGAACTACCTGAGACTAAATATACGATTACATTCTTATATTGGTCAACTCAATCCCCCGTGGGGTCCAAGACCTTAGTTTAATAATTTGAAAGTTCTAATAGGTTCATAAAAAAAACATATCCTATGAGATTCGTCAAGATCGTGAGCTCAATATATCGATCCCGAATTATGCCTAATATAATCGTAAATCCGTTCAAACGATAGCAAATTAGAATACGAGTATACCGTTGTGCTCGGGATGACATGGGGATCATCTTAGGACCAAATGAGCCACCCAACTTTGGCCCCCGCTCCGGTAGATCGTGGGTGGCTTGAGAAATTTTCAGCTACAGAAATTTCTCAAATCACCTAACAATATCTATGCCTACGTGCTCATGGCAACTAGGGGAGCAACTTTTATAACTGGGTCGACCTCTAATTTGGCCAGGAAGTAGCTGGAAAACACTACCAAAGTTGGACAAAATCTAGGTTTATAATCGAACACTTACGACTCCAAATCGATCCAAACCAACTATCAAAACAACTAGAACACGAAAAATGGATGAAGAAGCATACCTTACTCGTCGAATTCCATTGTCAGAATTGCAGGAAATGGTGTTGGAATTGCATACCTTCTGTCACAAGAAACAGATGTTCAAAACTGGAATGCACAAAGTGCGAGTCTGCAGGAAGTTAAACCTAATGCTTTGATACCAAGTTGACAGGCCAAATTCCACTTTGGAATCCGAACGAACCTGTTCGTGATCGACACCTAGCGGGTGCCGAGCACAAATGACCTAGTTGCCCTTCTGGTTACAAACTTAACTTCATTTCAGCCTTGACTTCTACCAAAAATTCGGCAGAGTTTCCCCTGAAAATCGAACATTCCCAAAATTTCCATCATCAACAAGCACTTAAATATACACCAACTGCCAGTATACACAAATAAGTACGTTCCAACATTTAATTACGTCCTAGGGCAACATCAGAGCAACTATACAAATTAATTTACAAGGAAAGGAACAACTTGTGAACCAAGAAACCACTGCATCAAAGCTGAGGAAGAGCGAAGGCGCCTGTGGTGGCTCTCATATGCACGTTTACTACACAGCAAAAACATTAAAAGGTGAGTGGACCCAAAAACAAAGTTTAGAAAATACATAAGAACATACTAACCCCGTTGTAAAAACAGTTATGCAAAACTAAATCATTCTCTTAATTATATACATATTGAAATCAATGCACTTATATATTTATAAATATATGCCAATCATACTCATAGTCATCTTTAAACTCTTAAAAGCACTGAAATCAGTTTAAAACTACCACCTAGGTGTACCCCTTTAATTATGTCAATTCATGATATCCGTCAATTCCGAGCATAATTCGTCTCCCCTGGCAGGTCTCGGTGACACAAAGTCAGCAGGAGCCACAAACCGGCGAGATTCGTGGATCGTAGTCAACCTGATCCGCATTCTGGCTCTGCACAAGTCCGGGTACCATAGAACTCGTGGGGCAAATCAAGCATGTTGACTAAACCGAAGGCAACCAATATAATCCGAAGGCAACATATTTACCGAAGGCAACCTGGATGTCCGTGGACATCGTCATATCTGAAGGCAACATCTGTATATCTGGGTACCTAAGGTGGTTTAGAAACATATGAAGTTTCTAAAATAAATCTCATGAATACTGAATTCTGTTAAATCTAGAACTCTACTGCCATTTATCGATATTTAGCTAAAATTCTCTTTTCCTATATTCTTAAAGGATATTTCACTCGGCAGCATATAAATCAAAATATTTAAAAGCACATATCAACTTATAAAACACTAATCTGTGAATAAAACTTATTCAAGATCAAATATTGTAACTGAATTGCATAAATTCATTTCTGAAAACAAAGAGTCCACTCACAGCTGGTCCGAGCTCGTTGGACCTTTTGAAGGTCTCTCATGCGGGTCAACTATTGCCCGGGTGCCTAATTCAATTACCATAATAATATATATATTAATAAAACTGCTCGGTATAAATATTTAAATAAAACCTTGACCTCCAGCTCCTATAAGTGCGTGTATCTAATTAAAGTTACTCCTATGCCCACATTAACGTTACTTTAATCCTAGGACACAAGTCCCGTGAGTCTGGTCTCGATCGGACGGTTAGATTGGTCTGTCGCACAATCAACGGTTCGAAACTATTGAACCCGGAAATCACACAAGATGCGAGATCTGTTTGGGGTTCAAACGTTATCCAAATTGAGATCCGTGAATTCCTACGCGCTCGTGACAACACAAGGATCATTCTAGGATTGAATGTGGTCCCCACCTGATTGCCCATGCGATGGCGGCCCGAAAAACTCCAAACTGCCGGCCCAAACTCCTAACTTAGGTAAAACACCCATTTTGGAACCACTTTTGTTCTTGGACCTATCCCAAAAATGGCCGGAAGTGCTGCACTCTCAAAATCGGCTGAACACTAAATTGAAAATCGAATGATCTACGTTTGAAATTTCTGGAATCCTACCCAACCAGCAGCTAGAGCAGGAAAATAGTTAGAAATCCATACCTCACTCGTCCGATTCGGTGGCGGATGAAGATCGAAAGCTTGGAAGTTCTGTTCAAAACCAGCAACTTCCTTGGCTTCGGCTGTTTCACTGGCTGGCGGGAGTTGTTCGGGGCTGAAGTGGAACCAAGCTAGTCCTTTGGCACCGGCAAGGTTTAGGGTGGTCGGATGAGGTGGCTATGGGGTTGGAAGATCCATTTGGAGGGAGATCGTTGAGAGAGAGAGAGAGAGAGAGAGAGAGAAGAGACTCAAGGAGAAGAGAGAGAATTGGGGTTTAAAAATTCTGACTTTGTAAATTACCATTTTGCCCCTCCATGTATTTTGACTGTATTTTCTTCATTAAAACTCCGATTTGAGCCCACTACATGTCTACGGACTCATTTCATCGTGTTCTATGCAACGGTGCACATGGAATTGCCAAATTCTTTCTCGGTCAAAAAGTCAACTTTTCCTTTACTAGAATATTCTAAGGGCAAAAGTGTCCTTTCTTTTTAATAGTTTAACGGTTAAATATTAATTAAGGTTTAGGTTATTACAGACTAGGTTCTCTAAATGAATTCTTTTTAGCTTGGGTAGCCATGACATACTGCTAGGTGTCACTCATGGCTTGTGGAAGCCCTGTAAGAACTAATTATAATTAGCCTTCGCCAATAGGGAGAATTGTATGGAGGGATACAATTCACACTTGATTCAGAGTGAATCATTCATACCCACTGCCTCGCTAATTAGAACATATATAACACATTGAAAAGGAATCAATTGGGAAATTAAGAAGAGAATGAATGATTTTGTGACTTGGTCAAAGTCAATGTGAAATTCAAAGGTCGAAGTCAAAAAGTCAAAGGTCAAAGGTCAAACGATTGACCCGACACTTGACACGGTCAACTAAGGATGACCAGGACCAACACTCATTAGACAAGTGAGTTATTAAATTAGTTAAGTCACTGAAGTAATTAAATTGATTAGATTAATTTAATTATTCAATTAAAGTTATGAAACTTTAATTAAATGTCTCATATGACTTGGAAATTCAAAACGGATTTGACCATATAAACTTGGACACATATGTGACACATTATAGGATTAATGTGCTGGACCAAGATAGCGCAAAAAGATGACACATAAGGGGGGTGTGGCTACACTAAGCATGAGGGTATTTTTGTCACTATTATGACATTTTTGATTCTATAAGTGTGTAGCTATGGTATCCTATCATCCTAGGGGTTTTCAAGTTGGTGAAATTGGAAGAGAGAAAACATCAAGCTCTCTTTCCCTAACCCCTTCAATCTATCACATCAAGTAAGGGTGCTAGCATCACTCTTCACTTGTTGTTTACTCATTCTCTCATCTCATTCAATCATTGGTGAAGAGCTTTGGGGAGGTGCATATCTTTGTACCTATTTGGAGAGCTAGAAGGTGGAGAATCAACAACAAAGGGACCACTCCCTCTACTTAACACCATTCTTGGTTTGAAGATTAGCTCCAAGGGCATGAACATCTTATCTTTCTCTCAAATAAGATTTAGAGAGTCTTTGGTGCACACGTTCATAGACTTATAAAGATTGGGACCAAATGAGACTTGCATGAATCCCTAGTTTATTTAATGCTTCTCCTCTTACTTTAATTTCATATTAGATATGGCTTGCTGGATGATTCATAGTCTCAAAGTTTGGTTGTAGAGTTTTTAGAAATCTCTACACAACACCTTTCCCACAATATTTCCTTCAAGTGGAATCAAGAGCCAAGGTCTATGAAAAGGTGCACACTTTTGAGTTTTAGAAAGAATATGGGCTTAGTTTCCTGGTTATAAATGTTATAACATGTCATATCTTTCATGATTGATTCACATGTAGGCTTGATACTTGGAATTTTGGATGTTGCATATGATAGAGATTTTTCAAAATGGACAAAAAGGGGTGGCGACATCTTTGGGTTTTTGGTCTTGTGTGTTTTTTTTCATGCTTATCTAATATACATTGTTGTGTTGGTCTTGAAATTCTAAACACAAAAATTTGATTTTTTTTTCCAAGATTTTAGGATTTTATATGATTTTATAAAAAGGTTTTGAAAGAATAAGATTGTTCTTTATGTTCTTGAGATTTTCATGAAAAGTTCTTGTTGATCCCTAAAGAATATTGCTTTTTGATTCATGAAATTGTATGAGATATGATTCATCAAAAATATTTTATAACAAGGGCCATAGGGTTGTACCTGTGTCTCCCATTGCCATTTCATCTTTTGAAATTGGCCAATGAGAATAAAGATGCTTTATAGGTACAATTTGGAATGTCATGACAAATGGGACCACACACACAAAACCTCCCCTCCCCCTAGAAATTTTGGCAGCCACAAAGATTAGACCCATTTTGTGTCTTCATGCAATTACACAAAAATGTTGGGTCCAAATTTAAAATGTAGTATTTTCGGTTTTGGCCCATAACTTATAAAATTGCAATTTTTGCCCTAATAACTAAAAACAAAACTATTTTGTCTTTTAGTGAAACATTAAAAAAAATTTGATTTAAATGTTCCATTGGAAATAAGCCCATAAATTCTAAAGTCTCAATTGTTTAATGTATCATATCCTTTATTGTTTAATTTGATTAAATGATTGGAATAAGGATGATTATGGACTTAAGTCCCCAAAAATCAATTGAGCTATGTAATTGGCCATTAATTCATTAGATGAATGGGTTTGATTGAATGGATGGATTGTAACTTCTTCTTCTTCTTTTTTATGTTGCTTAAATTAGCATTTGGTTTGTAAATTAAATAGAAGCTTGCATGCTTCTCCTCTCTCATTCTCTTATGTAATTTCTATCTCCCTCCAAACACAATTCCCTCAAGGTCCATTGGGCCTTAAGTCTTCTATAGAGATTAGGAAGAAGGGAGCCCAAGAAGGAGACAAATAAGAAAGAAGATTAGTTAGGGACTTTGAGAATAGTCTTAGGTCCAATGGCCATCAACCATGAATGTTTTAAAGAAGCTAAAATATGTAATAGAATCAATCACCTGCCAAAGACCTAGATTCAACATCTTGGCTCGATGTTGAATCGAAAATGAAAAGTCCATAATCATCCATGAGCCTATAGACAACTATTTAACCATACTTAAGAAATGCAAAAGGTAGTTCGTTAATAGTAACACATATTCCCAATTTCAAAATAAAATAGTTTTATGAAATTGATTTGAGTTTTTGAAACTAAATAGTGGGAGTATAGTGTAACTATTAGTATGTTTAAATAGAGTAATAGTTGTCCTAGGACAATATGTTGTCAAAATGATTAAGTGTTTAAACAAGATAAAAGATGAGACCCAAAACTCCCTCAATCGATTGATAACATTAAGTCGATAAATGAAAGGCATTCTTGCTGTCTTTTGCGTGGCCTTCCACCATGTGAAGGCTTGCCTTAGACATGGGGAAGTTGACAGCAACGACACATGTGGAAGTTTCCTGAGATCCTATTATGGTAAGGTGATCCGGATAATAGGGAGCCTCCTATCCCACTAAGAGTTTTAACCAACTCTCAGATTCCATCTTGAGGGATATGAGAATTTGCCAAAAATAGTGGGGGTTACCTTTTGAATTAAAGACCCGAGTCAATGGTAAATCTAAAATCAATCTATATGTATGGATCCGCACTTGCCAAACTCCTAGACAAACATTGTCTAGAGGGCCATAAATTTCCAACATGGTACCGCAATCTTAAGATATTCATGACTATTAAGAAGATTGTGTACGTAATCGAGCAAGCTCCTGACATAGAGCCCCCTTCTGAAGATGCTTCTTAGAGAGTATGTGCTAAGTATGACAAACATGTGAACGATAACTATCAAGCCAAGTGCCACATTCTAGCTTCCATGAATGAGGAGCTCTAGAAATAGCATGAGCATATGATACATGTTGCTGACATGATATCCCATCTCCAAGAGCTTTATGGAGAAGGCACACGCAATAGACACTTTATCGATGTATGTGAGCTTTTGAAGACCAGGATGGTTAAGGGAGCCCCAGCCCACCAACATGGATTGAAGATGATAGGACTTATTGAGTAGCTGAAAAGTCTTAACAGTCCACTGGAAAGCAACTTGGCCACCGACATCTTCCTTGCATCCCTTTCTGATTCCTTCTCCCAGTTTGTTATGAACCACAACATGAGGAAGATGAAGCACACTCTCTCAAAGCTACTAAACATGTGTATGACTGCTGAAAAGACCTTCAAGAGAGAAGGAGGGAATGAGACCATTGTTGTTTTGATAAGGGTTCAACTTCTTCTGCTAAGCCCGGTAATAAAGGTAAAGGTAAATCCAATGCGAGCAAAAAGAAGAAATGGAACCCTAAACTCACAAGAAGAAACAGGAAGAAGGAAAATAGGCGAAAGGACAATGTTTCCATTGTAGGAAAGATGAACATTGGAAAATAAATTGTCGGGCTTACTTAGCTAGCCTGAAGGACAACCGAGCTGAAGGTACAGCTTAATTTGTCACTAAAGTTCTAAGCAAATTTTTATAACTTACTTGAGTCTAACAAACAATGATCTATTATAGGTCATGTTGTTGCACAAACAGAGAACAAGTAGGAAGCTCATAGAGATGAAGATTGCTGGGATTTGGAATTGTCAAGCAAGCTTTTATTTGTTTATGGAGATCTTTTAGAACTTATGAACTTATTTAGTTAATTTGGTTTTTGGCATGTATAAAGAACTTACTTGCTATCTTCATGTTTTAGAAGATAGTTTTATGGTTCGTATGACATAACCACTAGTTTGCTTTATATATGACTATTCGTATTATGGTAATATGAAGTTTGATCTTTATATGCTTTGTGAGATGAATGTATGAAATTGTTCTTACATTAATTGTTTAGAATATTGAGATATGGTAAATCTAATACAAGAATGATTTCTAAAAGGTTTAGATTTCACAATCAAGATAATATTCATAGGATAAGCAATGTGTGGTTCTTTAAAGGTTCCAATTCTTACCTATGAGTTGCATCTAGAAATTGAGAAATCCAAACAATCTAAGTTATGACCTAGAATGGAGATCACATGAGTTGTATAAGATAATGAATGGAATGGTATCCATTGTCTTTCTATAGCATTCACCGTTGATCGCTCACGATTGGACTTTACTAAGTCCGAAATCCAAGAGATTTAGGATTTCAAGAAAGCAAAGAAAAGGGAAATCATTTAGAGGGCATCAACACTCTTTTAATTGTTATGAAGGGTTAATGCTTAAACAAGATACCTCTTAAGAGATAAAGAGTTTTCTTTACAAGATATCTCAATGAATGATCTTTATCACAAAGGATAATAAAGTATAAATCTTTTATGATAAGTCATCGAAATCCCTTCTTACGTCATAACCTCAAGGATAACAAAATATTTGATAAGTCCAATTGAACGGTAATGAGATTGAAATTGTTATAAAGTTTAGAACTTTATAGTTTGAAAGGTAAACTTGTGGGACATCCTAGATCACCTAAAGGATGTAGTATCCATCAAAGAGTTAATGGATGCTTGTTGTGAAACAAGTGGAATGATTGGTTGTAAGCCACAACCGGATTATCGGATAAAGTGACAATTCAACTCTTTTTCGTTGACTCAACACATTTAAACATCCAAGATAAATGGTATCTTGAATAAGGCATTTTAGAAATTGTTATATTCCAAAAAGAAAAGTTGGAGCCCGTTCAAAGTTTAATAGAAAACGCCATCACCAAGTGAAGTCTTCATCAAAAGTAAGGAATGAAAAGTTCATGTACTTATCATATAAGTATACAATCATATATGATATGACAAATATACTACAGCAAGTTGCACTTAATGCGAGAGTATATTAAGGACAACAAGATGACACCCCAGGATCAAAACCTGGATAACTGATAAGTATGTCTTTTATGTTAGAGAAACATAAATAAGATGAAAGGCGAAATATGTGAAGAGAATAGTATTATGGCATCAGAGTGGAAGCGTACACCTAAGTGACTCTAGTCGGATCCTAATTCCTATATTATAGGAAACAAACTCTAGAAAGCTGTTCTAGATAATCTTAGACGTTGTAACACAGTTCATGACCAAAAGCAGTACATATATATGCAAGAGAAGTTGATACGTCAACACCCTTTATGAAAGATCAATGCTCTTATAGTAAGAGAAATTCTCATGAGGCAATAGCTCAAGCCGAGGAACTTAAGTCTCATTAGGCATCCAAAATTCGGAGAAAACGTTATATAAATGAGTTGGTTACTTATAACGTCGATTGTCTCTAAGTTGCAAAAGAAAGTTTCTTATGCACCCAAGTGGTTTAGAATTATCCAATTTCTAAAGCAACGTTACTTATAAAATAGATAATTCTAAAAAAATAATATATAATAATCAAAGGAGAAGAACGTTG
Source organism: Prunus mume (assembly GCF_029339155.1). NCBI lineage: Eukaryota > Viridiplantae > Streptophyta > Magnoliopsida > Rosales > Rosaceae > Prunus > Prunus mume. The sequence goes on from NC_142699.1 coordinate 45,069,452, forward strand.
CTTTATATAAAGAAAGTTGGTTACTTATGACGTCGATCGTCTCTAAGTGGCAAAGACTCATTGGGTAACCCAAAGTTTGGGTTGTAGAAGCCTTGAAGCATGGTTTTGTTCACAAAAGATTGGAACACAATGTGTTGGGTTGAACACTGAAAACCAAAGAATGTCAAAAATGGGATGGGAAGAGAGAGATGGGGAGAGGGAGGAAGAGGAGAGATAGAGAGAGGCAGAGGTTGGTTGGGGAGGTGGGGTTGTTGTTGGGTCGAGTGTAAGGCTCGGGAATAAGGGTGGGGAAGGGTTGGTTGCGGCTGCAGCTGGGGATGAGGATGGGGGTTGGGGTGGGGTGTGGGTGGAGGGATAGATGTAGGTTTTATTATTATTTATTTTATATTTAATAAATTTAAAATTTGATGTTTTAATCTTAATTTTTTAAATGGATTTTATGTTTTAAATGATTATCTTTTATTTAAAAATATGTGGCTCTATATTATTAGATGTGTTCTATATATATATATATATATATATATATATATATCATGTCAGCAACTTAACAGAAAATTTGATGAAACATAATAACATGGACCAAATTAATGTGTGTTGTGTAACATAAAGAATCAAGAATATCAAGAATATATATATATATATATATATAAAGAGCTTCAATTGAGGGACACCCCTTGTAGGGCCCACTCCGGATTGTATTTCACTAATCCAAACCGTCTATTTTGTAGATACACATTCAAAGATTATCTCTACAAAAAATCACTTGAATCCGATATCATTTGACCATTCAATTGAATTATTGAAATTTTAGTACTTTCTTGAAGCACCGTGTTCATTGATTTTGTAGGACACAATTGGATGTCGAAATGGTTTCCGATTTGTCTAATTTTTTGTAAGGGTGATCTATGAATGAAGACCTAAAAAATAGATGGTTTTGATCATTGGAAAAAAAATTGTAGGGTACCCTAAAGGGCGTCCCTCAAATAAAATTATTTGAGGGATCCTTCGATAGAAGGGGACTGTATATATATACACACATACATATATAAAGGACTAGAAAATCCCACTCCACCCTATCATAAGCCTTGTTCATGTCAATTTTAATTCCCACTTCATACTTGTGTCCCGCTCTCTTGAGCTTAAGATAATGAAAGGCTTCATGAGCAACAATCACATTATCATGAATCTGACGGTCAGCCAAGAAGGCATTTTGGGAATCAGAAACAAGGTGGGGCATGAGAGACTTTAACCGGTTGGCAAGTAGCTTGGACAAAATCTTGTACGAAGTGTTGCATAGACTGATTGGTCTAAACTGTAAGGTGGACTCAGGAGCAAGCACCTTAGGAATCAACGCAATGAAAGTTTTGTTCATGTCACGAATATGGGATTGCCCTGTATAAAACTCTTCAGCTGATCTAAAAATAATATCTTGCACAGAAAGCCAATACTTCTGGTAGAACATAGCTGGAAAGCCGTCTGGGCCAGGTGCCTTAAGGGACCCAAGTTGGAAAATTGCATCTTTCACTTCCTCCAGGCTAAAGGGGCGCATAAGCTCTCCATTCATATCAATATTAACCAACTTAGGGATATGGTCCAAGATACCATTCCAATTTCGAGGGCCACTAGACTTAAACAAGTTCACAAAATAATTTTGAAACTCATTTTGTATCATTTTGTCACCCGCTATCCATACTCCAGCCTCATTCTTAATCTTCCAAATGCGGTTCCTTTGCCTTCTCTGGATAGTAGTTAAATGGAAAAAGCGAGTATTAGCATCACCAACTTTGAGCCAACTTACCCTTGATCTTTGTTTCCAGTTGGCTTTGTTAAAGTTAATATTGATGGGAGTTGGCAAAGCAATGGTAGAAAAGCTGGTGTTGGAGTGGTAATTCGTAATTCGGTTGGGGAGTTTCTAGGAGGCATGGCTGCATCACGAGTGGGTTACTCTGCTCTTGAGGTGGAGGTGCGGTGTCTTGGGGTGGAGCTTGCGTAATCTGGGCTATAGTGATGTCTCGTGGAATCGACTCAAAGACCCTTGTGGCGGGATCAAAGGGAGGTAAGGCAGTGCACGGACTATCGGGCCTTCTATTGAGGTTATTTGGTGTAAAGCCGATCGATTGAAGTGTTTTTGGCGTTGGGTTCAAAGGAGTTCAAATCGAGCGACTCATGAGGTGCAGTGATAGGTTGCCGAGCGTGGAGGAAAGTGGGTTACTCAACCATGTCTCTCATATATACATGTTTTGGTGTCTGTGGTCTTCCAGGTCCTCCTTAATTTTGTTTTTAGAGTTGGAGTTTTCCTTCTTTTCTTTGGATTGTAGTGATTGGATGAAGGAGACTCTGTAGTTGTCTCATTCTGCTTTCTGTGTATTTCCTATCAGTTGCCTTTTGGCTTGGAATCTAATTCATGGTTGACCAAAAAAAAAAAAAAGGACCAAAGTTTATAATTTTGCGAACCTCAGGACCATTTGTGATAAAAACTCTAAATAAAATTCTAGGATCGTCATTCTAAATGAATTGTCAACTTGTAAATGTAATTAATTAATGAAAGTATCTTATAAAATTATTAGTAAATGGTGAGTAATTAGATTCTTGATTTTGAAACTTTAGTTGTCCATGTCAGAAGAAAATTAATTTACGAGGCATAAGAACGAACGGTGAACGCTGCACTTTACTATGCTAAAGCTTACAAAAAGCTTTTCCTCTTTCTTCTCTCTTTTCCAATTACAATCTCTCTGTCCTTTTTATGTAACAAGCTCAGGCTTTCTATCTCTAGTAACTAAACAACAACAATTCTATGATGCAACCGTTCAAAGCCGTTAACTCCACCCTCTAACACCACCTAGGGTTTCCTTTTTTAGTATTTCAGGCATGTTTCTCTTTCTATCTCTCTCTGAGTCACTCGCTTTCTCTTACTCTCGAGTCCTTGGAATTTAGCACGGACTGCCCGAGTTTCTCTAGGGCGTTCGTGAGGTTTCTTTGGATATTTAATTTGGGTGGATGCTCGGAAAGTTACAATTTTGCGCCTTGAAGTAGGAGCTCTGGATTTGCTCATGAATTTCAGTGTAATTTGGCTTTATTTCGGCAGTTTTTGGCATATACAGATATAAATACATAGAGACAGAGCCTCACATATTTGTGAGCAGCAGAAAAGCCGAATCTGAAGGGGTTTCTGTGTTGTTGCTGATTGAAAGCTTTGGCGTTTTGCTTCAGCAATTTTCGGCGGTTTCAGCGTCGGCAGAGTTGATATTATCGCTTTGAGGTCAGTTTCTGTAATTTCTTTTATTACTATTTATAGAAAGCTGAGAGAAGTAAGTGTTACAGCTCAATTTCACGTGGTTGTGGTTGGGGAGTGATTGAATGTTGAATAATGTTGTATTTTTCCATATGGGGATAAAGTGAGAAATGTAATTTTGTGTTGTGGGAAGTGCAGGTTTTCTTTGCTGATCGAGTGGACAGAGTTTTAGTGTTTTGTTGTTGAATTGGGGTTTTTATTTTGGTCCTAGAGCTCTTGGATTTGCTTGTCGAAAGTGGAAGGCCAGTTAAATGATGAACGCTGAAAGTGGTCTGCCTGTAGAGGAAGATGATTGGGGAAGAAGGATTGTTTTGAGCAGCAGTTCTTTGGTGGAGCAATAACAGTGGTCAATTTTATCTGGAAGTGGGTTTTAACCTGAATATGGAATACCCCGTTACACCTAAAGAGAAAGGGAGCGATCATTGGGCATCGTCCAGAGCTCAGGTGGAGAATTTGGGATCACTTGATGTTGGAACAAGGAACTCAATTTCGGAGGATATGTTTAATAACATTTCTGAGCTTATGAATTTTGATACTTATGCTGGATGGTGCAGTCCAGCAGCAATGGATCAGATTTCAGCCTCTTTTGGCGTGCCATCATGTCCATCAGTGACCTATGCGCCTTTGGACGCCTTGAACTTTGCAGAACAGAATGGTGAGGCATTGCCTGGGACTGAAGGTGGCGAAACTTTTAATGTGGGGGAAAGTTCTTTCAGTTGTGAAGACAAAATTGTGTTCCAGCAAATGGACAACCCCCAATTCGGGGTTTCAACTGATTCCCACGATGCTAATGACTTGGCTGCCAAGCTAAATAATGGTTCTTTTCAACAGAATAATGTCATGGATGTGGGGAAATATATGATCTCTAGGCCACCTGGATTGTCACTTAATGAGAAAATGCTTAAGGCACTGTCGTTGTTTAAAGAGTCTTCTGGTGGGGGTATTTTGGCGCAATTATGGGTTCCTGTGAAGTATGGTGATCACTACTTGTTAAGCACTTGTGAGCAACCCTATTTGCTTGACCATATTCTCGCAGGGTATCGTGAAGTGTCAAGGACGTTTACATTCCCTGCAGAAGAAAAACAGGGTTCTATCCTGGGGCTTCCTGGGCGTGTATTTGTCTCCAAAGTTCCAGAGTGGACTTCAAATGTTAGTTATTACAATAAGGCTGAGTACCTGCGGGTGGATCATGCAGTTAATCATCAAGTCCGTGGATCAATTGCCTTACCAGTTTTCAATTTTGACTCTGAAATGTCATGCTGTGCTGTGTTGGAGCTTGTCAGTACAAAAGAGAAACCCAATTTTGATACAGAGATGGAAATAGTTTGCAATGCACTACAGGTCAGTTTCTCTCTCCATGTGTATGCAACAAGAAATCTTCTCTCTCTCTGCCTCCCTTCTTCTTTAGTAATGGTAAATCCATACACACATGGACCATATGTAACTGATTGATCCGAATCCTTTCTGTGTGTGTTTATGTGCCTCTTTATCCAAACTTTGTAGGTTCAAATTTGTAAAATTAGTAGATGTTGGAAAAAAATATATTCTGGTATAAGATCTTCCCACAAGTTCCCTAAAGGATCATAGTAACCGTTCAACCCACTAAGGGGAGTGAAGGAAAAATTTCTAGTTAAAAGTTGCCCCCCTTTTTTACTTTCTATTACATGCATGGTGTTATTTTCTCAGGAAAAGATATCAAAGCATTAGATAAGAGTCCAAATGTGTTTTTAGGATCTGTATGTTGTTTTTATGTCTTATTTCATTTTTAGATGCCAAATATTATCCAATAGTGGGAAAGTTGCTATACCTCTCGATTTTAATCGTCATGCTAGTATGGGTATTTATATTAATCAAAACAATAAATACTAGAGTAGGAATGTGCAGAATTTGTTTCACTTCATTTTCCATTGGAACTGCGTCAATTGTTGTTAGACTACCTAAGACACCTCCAGATTTCTGCACAGGTATCTCAATGCTTATGATGCAGCACCATCACTAATTCTTGTGAGGGTGCTTCCCAATATCCTGTACAAATTGCACGACCTATATGCTTTACATGTATTATTGTTATTGTGAATATTAAGTATGACAATGAAATCTATTTTGATGACAATTTTTTGCAGGCTGTGAATTTGAGGACCACGGTGCCTCCTCGACTTCTTCCCCAGGTACAAGCAGAATATTGTTTCTTGCCCATTTGTCAAAATCTTATCTCCATTACAACCCAAAGAAAAATAAATTTTTTTTGAGGAAGCAAAATTTGTAGTAGCGTTTTCCTTGTTAAAATTTTCTGCACTTCTTACAAGGTAATCTATTGCTTGCAGTGCCTCTCAATGAACCAAAGAGCTGCTTTAACTGAAATAACTGATGTCTTACGAGCTGTTTGCCATGCACACATATTGCCATTGGCTCTAACCTGGATTCCTTGTTGCTACTCTGAGGGTGATGGTGATGAAATTAGAAGAGTACGTGTCAGAGGGGGTATTACAAATTCAAATGAGAAATCCATTCTATGCATTGATGAAACAGCTTGTTATGTAAATGATAGAATGATGCAAGGCTTTGTGCATGCATGTGTAGAACATCATCTTGAGGAAGGGGAAGGAATTGCTGGGAAAGCACTTCAATCAAATCATCCCTTCTTCCTTCATGATGTTAAGGTGTATGATATTTATGAATATCCACTTGTTCATCATGCACGCAAGTATGGTTTGAATGCCGCTGTTGCAATCAGGCTAAGGAGCACCTACACTGGTGATGATGACTATATATTAGAGTTTTTTCTCCCTGTCAATGTGAAGGGGAGCTCAGAACAGCAACTTTTGTTAAACAACCTTTCAGGTACCATGCAGAAAATGTGTAAGAGTTTAAGGACAGTTTCAGATGCAGAATTAGCCGGGGTACAAGGCTCCAACATTGGGTTTCAGAAAGGGCCGATCCCCAATAGCCCACAACAGAGAAATTCTCAGACAGCATCATCAGATAGTGAATTGAATTCAATTGAGAATATGCCCTCCGATGTATTTAATAGAAGAAATGGGGGAATCGAAGCAGAGAATCCCCGTGAACAGGTATTGTTTTCATAAAAGAACATTATTAGATAATACACCTGTCTCAGTTTCTTCAGAGAACTTTATAATTTTTGTAATGTGAAGCAATGACGGCATATCTGTATGTCTCATTGTGTTTTTGTTAGTTACTGGCACAAGTTTCTTGGGTGGGGAGGTTGGTTTGTTTTTACTGTCTGTGGTGTGTAGTTTGATAGTTAATATGGCTATTTTTTATTTTCTTTGCCCTGTATGCCTGTGTTTCTTGTGTGATTGTGTTTTAGTTACTCTTGATTTGAGATTTGGGATACCTGAATATTGTATTTCTGATAAACAAAATTTGGAATACCTGGTGTCCTAGTGGAGGTGAAATTGGAAAATATATTGAAAAAGGAAGGTTAAAGAGAGAAAGGAGGAAGTTTACTGTCCATTTATGC